>NC_134486.1:303684681-303867181 GCF_040206685.1 Ascaphus truei | reverse complement strand
TTAGGATTGTGGTCCACAATACCATTAATAAGCAGCTGCAGCTCATCTTCAGGGAAGCGCTGCATCCTTAGGCCGCGTTCACACTGGGGACTTTGTGATGCAGAATGTGCGCGTCCGCGTGTGAGCGCCTCGGTCTGCTGTGCGATGTGTGATCATCCCCAGCAGACGGAATGATCCGACACAAGGCGACATCCTGTGTCCTGGTCTAAAAGCCGCCGCGGGGATCAGGGGGTATGATAGAGGGGGCCCCTGCCCAGAACCACCCAGAATCGGGAGAAGGGAAGAAGCCTAAAAAGGAACTCACATTAGTCGGGTGGAAGGGGTCAGGGCAGGTCCAGTCGAATCATCGCCAGCAAACGTAGAGATGTTTTTACTTTTACAATATATATTTATTTGGCATTATGAGACTTGTCTTCTTTTGTTATTTATGTTATGCCACTGAGCTGCTCCAAAACACTTATTGGGCACAGGGAAGTTAAAGATTTTACATGATTTCAATGGATACACGAAAAGGAGAAAAACAAGCTATATTGATTGGCTGCTGAAATTGACGTCACGCTGCTGCAGCCGGAGATCACAGATTGAAAAGACAATTCTGCGACTGCAGCAGCGTCGATACCGCACTTTACTTTGCAGCCAATGGTAGTTTCAATACTGAACACTACCATTGGCCGCTATGTAAGCGCACGCAAATCGTGTAGCGCACTGTGTGAGTGAGGCCTTGTGAGTGTACCTGGCTGTGCAGAAGATGGACCAGGGGCTGCATCCTGACACTAAGACAGGATGCTTGTTTCTCCCTGAATGCGGTATGTGCTCTGAGTAATGGACATCAGTTACCATGTGTTGAGACTTTTCTTTTTAATGATTTTAATTGTTTGTTGATGGAACGGACATACCGTAAGCGTATGACTTTACTGTGCCTGCACGCTAATATTTATTGTGCATGTTTTTTAAAATGTTAACGCGCCTGTGCGTCTTGATTCTCTAAGGACATGCTAAATATACGTGCCATTGCGCATGTGTGACAGTAAGGAAGGTTTAACGTGTATATACTATACGTTAATATAGGTTAACGCATGTATCAGCGTTAACAAGTACAACCCTCCTGTGTTACTGCATGTAAACAGACTGTTAAGTCCCTGCTATTGGGAGACCCAAAAGACGTTGTTTTGCATATAACTAGCTTTGTAGATTCACGTTTACCTCCGCTAAAATAACGTCTGCTATCAAGTTCAATAAGGGACCGTTATAATCACTGAGTTCATGGAGTTCTGAGAATCTGTCCCTCAGTCCTCAAAGCATAGATCTGTCGTGCTATAATTCCAAATACTTACAACATAGTCCATGTCAAAATAAATGTTGGTTTTATACTGCTATAAAATAGTGGTTTTTACAACATACAGTAAGCTGAAAATGACAACCTTGTTATTCCAGGTAGAAAACTTGACAATCACAATGGGCACAGTGGGTTTAAGAAATCATGTGAAGTGTTTCAAAATTGAACAAACGGAAGTCCCATAAATGTTCATGGAAAAGTATGTTTTTGTTCTTCATCAGTATAATTGTAGATATTAGTAGTAAGCTAATCAGACAGCATTTTGAGTGATTGACCACAGACAGAAGCCGCAAGCATTTATAGAAATATGTTGTTCCTTTACAGAAGGCTTGCTGATGGCTTAGGAATGATGCTCTTAAATAATGACATTTGCAGTATTGTACAGCGGTCCTTGTTGCATTTTGTAGCTTGTAAACAGTATATTGTCCTAGAAGTAAACACGGCCCTAGCACTTATTTCCTCTTTAATCAATTTCACAGTGTTGTTGTTCTGGTATTGCTCCTAAAATAAAATCCTGTTTTGGTGTTGGAAGTGGTTTAGGTTTAAAACAATATGAATGTCGTACAGCTTTCTGCTTGCCATGGTAGAACGAAGGAAGTGGAAACATAAAAAGGTGCGAGGGAAAGCACAGAATCTCAATTTAAACAAAGGGAGGACACCAGCCTCTATCAAAAAAGTATTTGTATTTCATTATACACCGAAAAAGTGAAAATTGCAATAGAGACGACATTTAGGGCTATGGCCCTTTGTCAAGCGTCGGCTACCCCCGTGATATTGTGTACCTTATAAAGGTGCCGTGCCCCTCTCCTTAATGTGTGGTACCTGCCGTCATTGCAACGCACGTTGTCTGATGCCAGTGTCATGATGTCATCGCGGTACCAGTGTTTGTAAGTTGTCCTGGCAGCCATAAAGAAATTACGTTGCCATGATTATTACTGTGTACTGCACAATCTGTAACACACCTATATGTAATCATATAACACAAAAACCCACACATGTATACACGCATATAAATATATTGGCAGGCATGTTTTCACAAAATACATTAATATTCATAAAGACTCGTACAAAAACTTTAATACAGTACTGGTAGTTCAGTCCATACACCGTCAGTAATTAGATGGCATTTAAATAAATCACCAATATATTTATATAGTCAGGTCCCCTTGGGCTGCTAATTCTCTGGCCCCTCTAGCACTGTAAGTCCCAGTAAAGAGTGGGCAGTGTTGGGAGCAAACCCTGCAGGGCCAGGTTGTATTGTTATATGTGTGTTACCTAATACAGTTCAGGCGTAGCCTAGTATTACAAGGGGCGCCTATGACTGATAGGAGGTCGGCACACAAGCCATTCCCCTGGAAAGGAGGGTGTTTCCCTCTAGAGGTTAGAGTTAGGGTGGGGCCATGGTACCACAGTCCGCACGCTGAGCAAACAGACTACCTTATGGCAGGGTTCGCGTCCATGTGGCGTGCGGGCGCGTGCACGCGGATGCAAGAGGGGGCGCACGTTGCACAAGAAATCAGTTGAAACTGGTTTCTTGGCGCGACAGGCCGGTCATGTGAGCGGTTCTCCCAATGAGGGTGAACCAGCTCCGTGACACCATAGGCACGCCCCCAGAGCATGCCCCCGCCCCCACCGTCGACCATGCCCAGGGAAAGCACCCGCTTTCCCAAAGCCTCCGCACGCCTCCAAGCAGGGAAGGCACCATGGCCCGGGCCTAAGGGTTCTGGGAGTTAGTTCTGTGCTGCCCTCCCTGCTATGAGGACACAGCAGTAAGTCTCTTCTGGACAGGAATGGGCTGAGGCCTTGCCCTGTTAGGGGTAAGATATGCTGAGGAGGGATGCTCAGGGCCTCAAGCCCGGGGTGCTGCCTTCAGAGAATGGAACCTGTAATGCTGTAGTGAACCAAATAAACCCTAGTTATACCCTCTCTGTGATGTTTGAAGTCTGAGCACATAAGAAGAGTCGCCTATGAGGTTCATCCTGGCTGAACCAGGATCCTTCTGGGCTGGAGGAGCTGCGCTGACAGAAGAACCATCACTCAGAGCCTGTCCTGATGCCTGATCTACCATCGCGGAGTTCTCAGGCCTTCTGTTCTACCTCACAGGTATGCACCAGAATACACCGGTAGCTATATGATCTCACTTAGGGGTGGAGGAAAAGGTGATACATAAATATATCACGCCTTTCTGACCTCTGGACTCCACATAATCAGTATTAACCCAATAATGTTTAACCTAATAATGTGTTATCCTATAATGTTGGAACACTAATGGTTTGGATCGGCACTCACAAATATTGAAAATTAGGAAGAATTAAAAAAAAGGCTTACAGTATCAGTGTAGCTGGATTCAACTCACTTTTATTGCAGAATCAATTTTTTGAAGATTTTTTACCTAATTTAGACTTGCCGGGAGCAGGGTGTATATAGGAGTGATACTCTGCAGCGTCCTGCAGATTGCACGCCGGGAGCAGGATGTATATAGGAGTGATACATGTCATGTCATTTCCCAGAATCCCTTGCTACAGTGGAAGCACTGTATGCTAGGCCAGGGGTGCGCAAACTTCCTGCGCTGCTCTCTCCCTGCGTCGCTCCCCTCCTTACCTCATAAGTCGCGTCAAATGATGTGTGGGGTCGTGTGACGTCACGTGACCCACGGCGTCATTTGATGACGTATCTCCATGGCAACGGGTGTCAAATTATGCCGCGGGTCATTTGACGCCTCGTTGCCATGTAGACGCGTGGACTGGACCCAGGACTGAAGCCGGGTAAGTGAGCCGTGCCCCCCCCCCCAAAATGTCTCGCACCCCAGAGTTTGCGTACCCCTGGGCTAGGCGATAATGGTGAAAAGCAGGGTTCTGATTGTTCCGAAACGCAAGCCTCCAAGTATTTGGCTTCAGGAGCATTCAAAGCACCCGTCCTTAGTTTATTAACATGAAATCTACTCTAAAAACCTTGATTGGGTTCCTACTGCAATTCTAATAGATACATAAGACACAGTAAACACATTCAAGCATTATTGGACAAGGGTTCCCACACCCAGCACGTATAGGAAACATTTCAATATTGCTCTACACTGACCCTCTTGAGGTATTGATTTCTCATCATCACTGACCTGATTCTGCATTTGCCACACGTTGCATTTCTTATGGTTTTTATATTCCTCTGTAGTATTTTCAATTTTCATACAGTAGGTATGTGTCGGAAGGCTAGAGTAAATATTATACAATATGCTGTACTGATGGGGTTGCTTGTGAAATATTTAATCGATTCTAAATAAAATATGACCTGCCCATCTTTTTGAGTTCACAGAAACAAGAGTCTTGGCAATACAGAATTCATTCCCACAGCACTGTGGCAACAATGGGAGAAAAAGCTAGCTCATTAGACTGGGGGTGCTGCCTTTCATAGAGATGCTGGTGGTGATGGCTTAGGATGTAGTTATGGGTAAGATCTTACTACTTTCAGTCTCTATATCCTTATTTAAATGCTTTGATTCTTTTCATGTTTCTATGATATCCTGTCGACGAATCTCATAATCAGACGGAGGAAATAAACTCAGTAAAATCTTAAGCAAATAGCTGCCATCTTGCTAAATATTTCAGAATATTCGCCTTTTAAATTTGTGGCAAAACATACATGTAGAATATGATGCTACAGAACTGGAGAACAATGCACCAATCCAACTACCCTGCCACAAACAATACAGAGAGTGGCTGTAGGATAGATTTTACTTGTGTTCTGTCTTAACACCACAGTAATTGATGATGTTGCAGTTGTTAGATTGGTCCACCATTTTTGAGGTATAGTAGTGCAGCAGAACCGTAATTTTTTAAATGAAGGTGACGTGATTGGCTTTGAGTCTGACATTAACAAGGTTGAACAACTGGAGAACAGAAACCTAGTATGGGAACTCAAACTACCTATCGGATAAATGGTGAGATAGTTAAAATAGTAAATCATTATTATACAAATTAATTAAAATATTGGGTATTAAAACGAGTAATAAACGCTGTGATCCTAAATATATGAACACTAAGTGAAGTGTTCTGGATCAAATTGTGTGCACTAAATAGTGTAAGGTAGTAAGAACAGATAGATACAATCAATCACTGTTCAGTATGGAACCAGGGTAACTAGTATTTATATTGCGGTGGTATGTAATAGTATACAGCCCTAGGACTAAAAAGTGGTAGTAAAACAAGTAACAAAGTTACCAATATCTACCTTTTTGTTCTGGAAAGGGAAATAACCTGGGAGTATTTCTTTGTATATCCTAAAACGGTATGTTTGCAGAGCTGCTATGATGACTATCATCCTCAAGTCAATCCTAATGTTGATACCCATCCTTCATCTTTTATCCTACAATGCAAATTCGCATTATTAATATAAAGGACCTCTTGCAATTGGAGCTGGATGCTGGGTTCTGTGCTAGTGCCAACTATCTTTAAATGTCAATCAGGGATCTTCTAATGTTTATCAGCATCACTGTATATTAGCATATACTGCTATGATTAGTTTCAGGCATGGCTTTGAATATTTTAATTACTTCTGTGGCTGGTTTTTGCCCTTGTGTGCAATCACTGGGACCAGAGAAAATGTAGCATTCGGATGATAATAACAGAAAAAAAGTAGACTGTGTAATATAAATATATTCAGCATGGATAATAATTTTTCCAACCGTTTGTGCATACTGTAGTATGTATGTCTTTATTTGTAAAGTTTTTTGTAGTTACTCCAAATGTGTCCACCATCGCCATATTCTGTCATGGAGTCTATGTTACTGTTCCAAGTTATCTTAAAGCAGCTGAAAAGACTGCATTGAATTAAAAAATTATTATTGTATCTCCCCGAGATCCTTACCGCAGTAGTGGTGCCTAACTGTGTGCCTAACATAATGGCAGCTTTAACTGTCCTGCGTCATGTGACGTCATCCGTTGCGGCTTCCTATTGGCCGGCGTGACCGAGACATTTAAACTGCACAAGGACACCAGCTCCCCCTACGGAGGTAAGTATCTCTGGAAGCAGGGGGTCCCTGGAGCTGAAATGAACACTGTTCAACTACAGAGACCCCCTGCTTCAATCCTGTAATTAAAACAATTATAAATTAAATGAAATGTAGCCTGTTCTGCAGCTACCATTGTTTCCTACTGTAGAACTTCTTATATTACCACGATCTATGTTTGAAAATATATTAATGGAATTTTATAGCCCTGCTATTTTTGGAAAGTTAAGTCAGGGGGCGCAAACTTTTCTTGCAGCACCTCCACCCACCCCCCCTCCACCCCCTCTGCCTGCTCTCCTCTGTTGTCGTGCCCCCCCTTACCTCGGTGCGGCATCATTTGATGTCACTTCACGTGACTCGCGGCATAATTTGATGTCACGTTACCATGGCAACAGTGACGTCACATGACCCAGCGGCGTCATTTGACGCCGCGTTGCCATGGTCACGCATTCTGATGCCGTCTGAATCTCGATAAGTAGAGGTTGCAGAGGCCTCTCACGGTCCCCCGGCATTTCATTTAAATGCCTTGGGGAAGAGCGCCGAACCTCTGCAACCGCCCTCGCCCCCCCAGAAAGGGAGAGAAGAAAAATACAAGAGGGAGGGAGGGAGGGAAATAGGGGAGGGGACTTGCAAGGTGTGAAATGGGGGGGCTCGTAAGGCTGCCAACACGAGGGGTGTGCCCGGTCATAACTCTAGTCCTGGCCGGGGAAATCTGTCTGCGGCCCTGTGAAGAGGGTTTCTAGTCATCTGCAATAGCCTTACAATGTTTATGAAATTCAATGCCCAAGTATTTGCATGTTAAAATATTTCTGGCCTTTGTAGAAGTCAGCTATTGACTTTTCCTATGGAACATCCGCATATTGAAATTTGTAATATGGGAATCACAGTTGTCAAGCATGCATTATTACAGATACTCTTTCTCCTAACAAATTACTAACAACAAATCATTGCATGGTGGTGATAGCCTCAGAATTGCTGCTATACACAGTCCCAGTGCATGTGTGTTCTGATAACAGCACAAGTTGTCAAAAAATACTGACTAATGAGTTTTCTGCCATGTTATTGTGCTGTACTACATAATTTAGGTGTACTGTATGCCAGAATTAAACAGGAGGAAAAAATGATATACGATTGTAAAAATGTGCTACATACATAAACGAATATATATAATAGTCTATATAGGAAAATGCAGAATAATGTTTTGCATTATAAATCAACTGGTGAATAATTAGCTGTGTCTAGAAATAACTTTTCCGCTGAAGTTATTTTGTGAGGAGGAATGAAAAAGGAGGATAAGAAGCAGTATTTGGCAAGAGACAACATGGTGTGGATGCAGGTAGAATTTAATTGTGAGATATGTATTACTTTTAGTGTTTGTATAAAGCAACTTTTAGAACGAGTAAGAAACTTTGATTTAAACCTTTTGCTGCTGAGAACCTCGCTGGGGGATAAGGAGCTCTAGTTATCTATGAATAGCCATGCAACAACAAACAATGCCAGGCCAGGTCGTCCCACTGGGGTTTTGGCTTTATAAAAAAAAGAATAGAGAAAAAAATGAAAATAAGCAGGATTTTTTTTTACATTTTTCAAAATACTAACATTTGTGCAAAAGTTTGCTTGTTTTTTTTTTGGACATGAACCAAAATTTGCCTGTATACAGGAAACCCATTACCAAAAGAGCAAAATGTATAAAAATGGCCATTGCTAAGTAATCTGAATTGACTTTAGTTATAAGGAGATGTACTGTACAATATCAAGGCCATTTTCTAGTCATCTTTATCTTGAGTAGGTATTATGATTCAATATTTGTTTGCGTGCACCTGCCTGCAACTTCAAGAGTGTTATTAGGAATTACCCAATGTATATCATACCCTACCATAACATGCCATGCATACACACTATACCATACATACACATACCATACACACATACCCTACCATACCATACATACTCACCCTACCATACCATACCATACATAAACATACACATACCCTACCATACATACATACACACCATACCATACATACTCACCCTACCATACCATACATACACATACCCTACCATAACATGCCATGCATACACACCAAACCATACATACACACCAAACCATACATACACATACCATACATACCCTACCATACCGTACCATGCATACACACTATACCATACATACACATACCATACATACACACTATACCATACATACACATACCCTACCATACATACATACACACCATACCATATATACTCACCCTACCATACCATACCATACAGAGACATACCCTACCATACAGTACCATACACATACCCTACCTACCATACCATATGATAAATACACATACGATAAGATGATTCAATTAAATGTATCATATTGTCCACTATTCCCATGACGTGTTATTAAACCGTTCTCTGTGCATATTTTTTTTCACAGATCTTCACTTTTCTTTGTTCCAAAATAAAATAGTAGGTTTCATTTGGCACAATTGTCTCTGGCTAAAAATCTGTCCTAGGGAGTTTATTCATTAAAGTGGCAATCAAAGCCGACGATTTTATTTGCAAAAGTTTGAAGCACGGAGCTGAACCCCATTCATTTCAGCTCCAGAGACCCCCTGCTTACAGAGATACTTACCTCCATAGTAGGTGCCAGTAGCCGCTCTGCTCAACTAGCAGGGGTCACGTATTGGCCGCTTTTCAAAGCAACCGCGCCCTGAGGGCCAATAGGAAGCCGTGACATCATCCAGTGTGGCTTCCTATTGGCCCATGTGACGCAGGAGCTTTAAAAAGCAGAGTGATGCCGGCACCTACTACGGAAGCGAGTATCTCTGGAAGCAGAGGGTCCCCGGAGGTGAACTAAACGGGGTTCCATTCTGGAAACCCCCTGCTTCAATCTCTGTAAAAATGATAATAATAAACTTCACAAAAAAAATCGCCAGCTTGAATTCCTCCTTTAAACTGGGATCGCTCGATCAGAGCATTATTGCACAGAAACTCCTATTCAAGTCAAGTGGTATTTTCGATTGGCACAATCACAGTTTAATAAATAACAACTTACAGAGGTAATTCTACTGTAATACGACAAAGCGCAGTTCTGTTTTTTGGGGGGGTCAAATTCCCCCTTTGAAGTCTATAGGGATTGTCGGTGAAAAAGTCTTGAACGGCCACTTTAGTGTTTATAGAATAAGAACCTAAAATGTAGAAAAGGGATCAACAACTTTCTTGCATTTGACAGAAGAAGAAAAGGTTTAAATGCATCAAAAGAACTTCTTTGCATTGATCCAGCGCTCGTACCTAAACTCTAAAGTGAGACTATAATGAAAGCAATCTAGTGAAAAATAATTACAATAAAATGCCATTGTATTCGAATTGTTGTTAGTATTGCTAAGCAGTTAGTGTGTTTATGTTGTTTCGGCGTTTTGTGTACTAGACAAGGTTAATTGTAACACTTTGTGCTGTACAGTATTTGACAGCCTAAAATCAATATTGACAAAACCTATCATTCAGAATGAGCGCAGAGCAAAAGATCCCCGAAAAGGTTTCACAATGTCAGTAAATATATTGCATTAACTCGATGAAATGATACCAAATCATTTTAGTTGCATCAGCAAAAAATGTGTTGGAAATAACTGGTTGTAATACTGAGGCAAAATACTACTTGTGGGTTGTGAATGCTACCCGTACATTATATCTTGTGTTTTCTTGGCTAAAGGAAAAGTGATACAATAAAGCAATAAGGCAACAAAACATATGAAATCAGTTCTGTAGGATTAGATAATAGTGACTAGGTTATTTTTTATTTATTTTTTATGTAATTTTTAATGAGTTTTAAAGCATTCTTTGATTTCTATAGCCGGTTTTAGCACACCTCCCCAACAGTGCAAGATCTTTACCACACTTTTCTGTTTGGGAAAATGTGTTGCCAATGTTTCCTGCAGTTTGAGTTACAAACTGTAACAATAGATAATGTTACCCTAATAATATAAGAATACATTGTAGTTGCTGAGTTACACTGACATATGGATTGATTGAAAATGAAAGACGGCCATTATGTTAGGCACACAAACAGGATTTTTACAGATTTATAACGGGAGCTCCAAACGATTGCCAGTTTAGGTAAGAATGTAGAATTATACATGGCCACACGCTTTACATGTACAAATAAAAACAGAAAAAAAGGGGGGAAGTAATATAGCTGCTTTTAAACACATACTAAAAGCAATAAGAAACCAGGACCTGTATACAAAAGGAGTTGGAGGAGTGGCACACCATTGTTTATAGAAAAAATATATCACAGTACTTCCCTCCCTGGTGCTCACCCTCCGCTGACCCGTCATCTCAAAGCTGGATCCAAGTGGACATGTAGAAATTTAAACGATGGAAGAAGCACACAGGAGCCTTTCTGTAAGTTAACTCAGGTGAGCGCAAACTTTTCCAGCTGTGCCCCCCTCTCTTCCCTGCCTCGGTGCTGGCACCCCCCCTCCCTACGTTAGAGCTGCGTCAAATGACGCATCACGTCACATGACCCCGCCGCGTTGCCATGGCGATGTGTCACAAAGCGTCTAAATCAAGGTAAATATAGCGTTGCAGAGGCCTCACGTGATCCCCCCGCATTTAATTAAAATGCCTCGGGGAAGAGCGCCAAGCCTCTGCAACGGCCCGCGCCCCCCCCAGCAAAATCTCCCACCCCCCAGTTTGCGCATCCCTGAGTTAACTTACAGGTGTATGGTCTGAGGAAAGGACTTGCCTGTACTGAAACATCACGTTTTTGCATATACCTCCTCTGATGCTTTAAATACAAATTAAGTTAACTTACAGAAAGGCTCCTCTGTGCTTCCTCCATCATTCTAATTTCTACAGGACCCCATATACAGGATGTGAATAAAAAAACGTACAATACTGTGCCTAATGTAGTAATACTTTTTGAAAGGGAAGCTAAAAATAACAATACACTATTTTACATTTTGTATTATAAATACGTATAAGGTCTAGTTCCTTCTTTCATAAAACTGGATCTGGATTTAATAAATCTGAATAATGTTTATAACAACATAGGTGCCTTTGCATTAAGTTGTTACATGCTTACTGATTTTATATAGTAAGTAGTATTTGTCTTGGGGCAGTTACCATTGCTATGGTGGAAATGAACTCCTAGAAATGCTAAAACCAACTTCATAATACTACTTTACAGCCTTGGCACAGAATAGGGATGGTAGGAGCGCAGGAATCGTTCTTTTTGTTTTTCCACAGAATAAGGATGTGCCACCTTTTCAAACGCGTTGGTGAACTGTGCAGATGTCACCCTTTTTGGTTCAGTGAAAAAGTTTGCTTTGGTCCCAATGTACAAAAACTGTTTCGCTTAAAGCTAAAAGTTCGATCAATATTGATTTCTTTCGCTTTAGAAATTTGATCATACTTTTAAAAATGATCATGTGAAAAGTCCCGGGGCTGCTATTTTGCCACACGAAAAGAGCAAAAATAGCACATTTTGAACAAATTGATCTCTTTTGGCACCAAAAGTTTGATTTTTGATATGGGGTTTTTTTTGTACGTTTTGGAAAATATGATAAACTGCCTTGGAGCGAATTTCATGAAGTTTGCACATCGATAGTGCAGGGGGATCACTTTATTCATTGATAAGTGATATTATTGCAGAAGCTCAGTGACACAAGAGTGGCCTCCAGTGGTCAAATCTGCACAAAATGTTAGTGAGCATTTCTTTAGTTTGCCTTTATATAGAACTTTTCATCACCACAAACATGTTGACCCAGGACCATTTCACAGATTGAAAAAAGAAGCGTAAATCAGCACATTCTAAAAGGCAAATTTAAAAAAAAAATCTCTTTTTGGCCACATACCCTTTTATTTGCTTTATTCTATAGTAGGAGAAGTTGTAGTTATTTGTCGAATGTGTTGGGAAAATGTGGTCCCACTTTACCTCTATCTGATCCAAAAATTAGATTGTAACAGGGTTATTTATCCATTTCTCCCAACGACAAAATGAGGACAAAACTGGTGCAAAAATATTTCCAAGCATTGGAGATGTAACCCTTAGTGTCCATATCAGCAGCAGAGTCCATGGTCCGCCGGGCCTAGGCATTTGTGGTAGCCGCCTCCTTGCTGCCGTGCTCCTTCTCCTTCCGAATCGCACATGATCAAATGACAACACGGACGTCACCAAGTCACATCGCACTGCGTCGCGTTGCCATGGCATGATTTGCTGGTGTGACATCACGTTGGCGTCATTTGATGCTGCGATTCGGGGAGGAGGGCGGCAGCAAGGTGGAGGCCGCCACACGCAAGTGCCTTCCCATCAGGCCCGATAGACCCGAGAGCGCGGCAAATGTATATGGGGGGATGGACATTTTTTCCACCCGGAAATGTTGCCGCCCTAGGCCGAGGCCTATCGGGTCTAATGGGAAATCCGCCTTTGGTCCTTATGGTGTACCAGGTACATCAAGGAAACGTACTCGTTTTCTAGGGGCGTCCAGCCCGACCTAAACCGGAGTGAAGCCCCTTTCACTTCTGTTTCCTCCATCCAGGACCTGGTGACGTCATGTGATCGATCTTCGAGCTATCCCATGATGCGGACGTGCTGGAGGTCCGGCAGAACCCTGGTGCCTCCCGACTCTTGGCACAGTAATGGTTAAACATATTTCTGCAAGGAATGCATTCTTTGATGGCTAGTATATTAAAGTCATTCTGCATGCAATGTTTTGCAGTATTTTTTCTTGAGCGCTGTAACAGGACTTATCCCTGTGTAAATAAAGCAGCCTCCGAGCTCTGAGTATCCAGCAGAGAGATAGTTAATTGTAGCCATTCAATTAGCTAGTCCCCACCTGGACTAATGAGAGCTCTGTAAAAAGCCTCATGTGAGACACAGAAGAGAGATTCCTTAGCTCACATTTGGGCTGACAGAAGGAGAGCAGAGAAGCCTGCACACAGACACTGTCTTGAGAACAAAGGCTGTGCTGAGATCAAGACACCCAGAGACCTACATTTCCTGGACACAGAGGACTCAGGAACCTGCCAGAGACTGACATGGAGGGCCACCTGCTTAAGGTACTTCCTGAGACTTTGGGGTGATAGGCTGGTAATGGGAATATCCCTCCGGTCCTGCAGATAGGGTCTGGGGAAGTAAGTTAGCCCTTACACAGGGATAGGGGTTTGTTATTGTGTTGTTTTTGTATGTTTTGCCTGGATAAAGGAACAGGCTCAATAAAGCCAAGATATAATTTCACCCTAATCGGTCTCCATTATATGTAGCTCTGCACACATCTCTTACAAGCGTATTATCAGTCAAATCAGATACACACATTTTGAAATGCGCAAACCAAATTTATTTGAACCAAGGTTACTGAAATGGGAACATTGAATCACTAAAATAGCCTCGCCGGTCTGATCCTATTAAGAAAAGGCTATAATAGATGTCGCGCTGAAAAAGAGCTTTAGTTTGTGTATTTAAGATTAAAGAGGCAATCCAAGCGGGTGATTTTTTTGCACATTTTTTTTTACACAGGATTGCAGCAGGAGGGTCTCTGGAGCGGAACCCCATTCATTTCGGCTCTTGGGACCCCCTGCTTCCGGAGATACAGATATCCGTACAGAGTGCTGGTAGCCATTCTGCTTGACTAGCGGAGTTTATGTAGTGGCGGAGCTTCATAGCTCCCACGTCCTGCGGCCCAATAGGAAGCCGTCACGTCATAAGGTGCGGCTTCCTATTGGCCTGTGTGATGCGGGAGCTTTAAACTTTGCCATGATACCAGAATCTCCTTTGGAGAACTGTATCTCGGGAAGCAGTGGGTCCCCAGAGCTGGGGTTCAGCTCCGAAGACCCCCTGCTTCAATCCTATGTTAAAAATAAGACATTTTTAAAAAGTGCATGAATTGCTTCTTTAAAGCTGCAATTCTTCATTTCTCCCCCCCCCCCCCCGTTTTTTTTTAGTTATGTAAAGCAGGTGACAATGTATCATTCTACATTCTTACCTAAGCTGTCAATCGTTTGGTGCTTCTGTTATAAATCTGTAAACATCCTAATTGTGTGCCTGATGAAATAGCCGCCTTCTAACTTGGTGCTGCAGTCTGTGAAATGCTGCAGCTAATATGTAACATTATATTATTACTGCTTTCAGAGTAATAGACAGTCTGATGTTTGGAACACAGCACAGATCTTTTTGTGATACTTTGTTGCTAAAGGGCAGAGCTCAAAAAGGGGTGTAAGAGCCTGTTTCAAAAGAGTAAGTGGATCTACAGCAATCAAAGAATGATCAGTACATTAAAAAAAAATTAAAAATGACATTAAAAATTGAAAGAACAAGTAAACCGTATTATCTAATACTACAGAACTGATTTATTTAAAAAGAAAAATATATAGGATTTTTCATGTTTTGCTGCCTATGTAAGTATTACATGATGGCTAAGTAAGATTTGGTTGTATTTAAGAGATACATTTTTCTGTTTGTTTATCTTTATTGAAAATATATGTTTGGCTTTAAAACAGAACATAGTATGTATTTAATTTTTTTAAATAAATTAACACAAATGTAACAGAGCTGCCCGGGCAGTGATAATGTGCAGTTTCCTTATGAACAGATTTAGTGGAAATTCCAGCTTACAATTGACTACAGTATATTATTACATTACCATTTACTAAATAAGAATAGTTTATGCTTTATTTTGGACAGTATTTAAAGGAAAAGACTAATGAAGCTTAATTGAAGAAAGATGTCAAGCTGCCTTTCTGTCCTCAAACATATGTCCAATCAATAGCTCAAGTACAGTATATTTTAACAAACAATATAATGAATTTGGATCCGCCTCGGATCAACCGGTTCCTTTGGTCGCGGATCAATCTCAAGAAGGGCGATCAGCCTTTTTCAAGTTTTTTTTCTAGCACTGACAATCCACGTCGGATTAATAATCCGTGGTCAGATTCTTAACAATACGCCAACGGGTTGTGGAATCCATGGATTGGATTCTTAAAGATCAGTTCGGATTGTATCCAAAGGCGGTTTTGGATTCATCCATACGGATTGCAACTGGAACAATCCGTCAACGGATTTAACACCACAGAGCGGATTTTCAATGGAAAGCCCGGGAAATTCCAGGGAGGGGATCTATGATAGTTCAACCCATTTCTACAAATTTTACCCAACATTATAAAATTCAGTAGATGAATGAAAACCTCAAACTCCACGTATTGGTAAAATGAGTTTATTCGTATGTGTAAATGATAAGACAGAAATTAAAACAGGATCAGACCATGACATTTGTATTATTTTACACAAATAAGACGAATACATATAAATAGTATTCCTTTGACTATTTACTTACTTTTAATTCATGTTCCTTTGTTTCTCAACGAGCCAATGTTTTCGCATTTACATTCTGTGAGTATTTACATTTTCTGTTTGCAGTTATTTCCACTGCATGATACAATTGATTTACCTTGATGCTCTAAGCTCCATCAAAACTATTACATATTGATGGGAAGAGGTCCCATAAGCTTAATGTGAGTTAGGGAGTTGAGCGCAATTAACAAGTGGCAGCATTTCCAATTGAGCTACTTAATTGAGCCAGGTGTCACTGGCTAAGGAACACTCTCCCTTCCATTACTGGGCATCCCTGAGAAAGATTTATTCATATGCAGTGTATATTGCACTTCTGAACGAAAAATGGGAGGAAAAAGTGAGAGAACGGTAAAAAAAAAAACCATTGCATTTCGTTCTCTGGCTCTCCCAGAACATAATTGAAAATGTCTTTT
The DNA here is from genome assembly GCF_040206685.1 of Ascaphus truei. Classification (NCBI taxonomy): domain Eukaryota; kingdom Metazoa; phylum Chordata; class Amphibia; order Anura; family Ascaphidae; genus Ascaphus; species Ascaphus truei. The sequence goes on along the minus strand of NC_134486.1, from coordinate 303,851,087 downwards.
TAAAAGTCTAAAGTAATTTTGTTTATTACAAGCTAATCTCCACAGCTCTGACCTTCTGATAGTGCAGCTGTCACAGTCCTTACTGCAAGATTCATTTCTTCCCAAGTTGATATATTAGGCCCAGTATCTGGTTTGCCTATTGAAGCAGTTTCTGGATGAGATCTACCGGAGCAGGGAATTTAATATCTCTAATCTATTGTGTATTTTTCTGTAAGGTGTTGTACTTTCATTCACATCACAGTATGTGATCAAGGACGATATATCTGAATTGGTGGATGAAACATTCTTACTGTGTGTAGACTTTTATGTTGCTCTTAAATCAATTATTGCTGTGTTGGTGAATTAGCTGGGGATTACATTGTTACCTAGCAGAAAATGTTATCCAATATTGCAGCAACTTTAATCAGCTGAGATACCCCATATTAATAGTGTTATTGATCCAGAGGAAGACAAATCCCCCCCAAAAATGTGCCAAACTCTACTAAGTAGTGCTTTTACACGTGGGCTGCAGTACCACCTTGCTGAACATAGGGGCAAAGTCAGAGACCTCTACTTCCCCCCGAGTACCATGCCCCCCTGCTAGACAATTAATTTCCCTGGGCTGGGGAGGGGGACTCCCCCCGACTCTCCCCCCTCCCTCCCCCCATCTCCAGACAGTTTTCCAGGACTTAGGAGGGTCAGGAGGAAAGGGCAAGGTCCAGGGAAGGTTGTGATCAAAGATCCCCCACCTGATTTTGATCACGAACTGGAAGCTGCATCATTTTCATGATCGCCAAATCGGCACCATTAAATCCGCCCTCGTGGAACTCCAGCTTCGATCATCTTGTCCGGCAATGGGAGCCATAGGCGCTTCTCTGATTGGTCGATCCGTATCTCCCACTCAACCTGTATCTGCGAATCCCTGCCTTGTGATTGACCCGTATGTCCTTCTCGCTGTGCTGTGATTGGCTAAACTCCGTTTCTCCAGTCATTTGAACGGCAGGGGGGAATCTACAAATGCCAAGCCGCTCCAGAGTTCCTGGCAGTCGAATGTTGGTTGTGGGTAATCTCGGTGATCAGAGGCTGCCTGGAAATAAAAACCAGCGGTAATCGGAGGATTTTGCAGCTATGGACAAGGCTAGATTTGTGGGTAAGCTTGCTTGTAAGCCACGCCCAACACCTAGAGAGATAAGAGACCACTGTTAACCCCAGAAGTGGCAAATCTGGCTGTTTTAAGTGTTTTACACTTTTTGTGTGATTTAACTGTGTTTATTGTTTGTGATGTTCCCTGTTGGATTTTGACAGAATAAACCCGTTTAAATGAACCCCTTACTCTGCCTTATGCTGTGATCCCTTTGTAAGTTGTCTGATCTTCCATGACAATGTTAAGGAGGTAGCTGCGTCTGGGTGCAATATTTAGCAATGGGCTCCTCCTTGGTAACACATTTTTTTAATACCTCTGCCTTCTCCTTATCTCCAATAGTTTGCCTGTCCATCTCCTTCTGAAAGGTGGCTAGATTCCCCTTTCTAATCTTTGCTATTAATATACTTTGAGACAATAGGAAAAAACCTGGCGCTTACCTTAAGCTTAATATATGAGGTGTGCTTACAATGTGGCAGTAAGTTAGACCACGGCTCTATGACAGATGCTTTGAGCCAGCATGGAGTTCCCCTCTGCTGCAACCCCAGGGAAGGGTTAATCCGGAACCCTTTTAAAGATATAGAGACATACAAGCAATGGGGGAGCGTGGGATTAGAAAAACATTTGACAATAAAAAACAATAAAATACAATAAAATTAATGTGGTTACAACAATATTGCTGGGGGTTGGTGAAAATATTAAATACACTTACACGGCCATGTGCAAGCGGACACGGTAATGTGGTTTCTTTAAGCAATTCCAGTCACTCCCAACAACAGGTAATGGTGGTTTAGAGGGTTTTGAAATAAATATATAAATATATCTGTACTCACACGGCCATGTGTGAGTCCTTGCAGGAAATTGGTAACTTTGGGGTTAAATTAACCCATCTGCATCTCCCCCCAGTGTAGACTCTTCTTTGTTTGCAACCAACGTGGGATTCTAACTCCAGTCTTGGGCATCAGATGGGGACGCGTGATTGGCAATAACGGCTGCTTAAACTGTATCCTGGACTGCACGAGGAGGCCAGGGGTCCAACCACTATGTATGTATGTGAGTCTTGTTGTACCAATTGCTTTTAAAACTAATAAATGTGTTTTAAACCCCACTGACAACGTGCCTCACTTTCTCTACCTACTCCCCCCCCCTACTACCACCACTGGGGAGAGTCCCCATCTGATGCCCAAGACTGGAGTTAGAATCCCACGTTGGTTGAAAACAAAGAAGAGTCTACACTGGGGGGAGATGCAGATGGGTTAATTTAACCCCAAAGTTACCAATTTCCTGCAAGGACTCACACATGGCCGTGTGAGTACAGATATATTTATATATTTATTTCAAAACCCTCTAAACCACCATTACCTGTTGTTGGGAGTGACTGGAATTGCTTAAAGAAACCACATTACCGTGTCCGCTTGCACATGGCCGTGTAAGTGTATTTAATATTTTCACCAACCCCCAGCAATATTGTTGTAACCACATTAATTTTATTGTATTTTATTGTTTTTTATTGTCAAATGTTTTTCTAATCCCACGCTCCCCCATTATTAATATACTTTGAAAATATTTTAGGCTTTATCTTACTTTCCATTCCAATCCTTTTTTCATTTAACATTTTTACTAATTTAATTGCCCTTTAGCAAAATTTGTTACGGTCCTTATAATTAGAGATGAGCGGATTTGGATCTGCCACGGATCGGCCGGTTCCATTGGTCCACGGATCAATCTCAAAAAAGGGCTGTAACAGGGGAGTTATGTTTGGGGCTGAGAGACATGCTTATCTAAAGGGAGTTGTGGATTGCATAGTATTTCACTAGAAATACTCCCAAGTGAATAGAAGCTTTGTTTACCCCTTGTTTGGATGGTTTCCTGATGTTAAGGAAACAGGCGCAATAAAAGCCTTATTTAATTTCACCATAACCAGTCTCCCTTGCATACCTCTGTGAGCGTCCGCCTACATATGGTGTCCGAAGTGGGACGAGAGGTGGTCTTTGAAGTTAGAAGGGACCGGAGTTGGCTGTGAAATTTTTTTTGTGCTTTTTTGTCTACAAACAGTCTGAGCAACATAAACAAAAAAATCTCATGCAGCAGAGACCAGAATTAAAGTGATACACACCCAGGCAGGAAATCTAACATGCACTGAAACTTACAAAACCACAGATGGACTCTTTTCCCCAATCCCAAGAGGAGAGAGAGAGAGACTGCTGAAGCAGGTAAACCTTATTTGCCTATCACAATAAAGTGTAATATGGTCATTGAAATAGGGGGTTTGCCTTCCAGCCATAGTCAGGGTTCAAGAAGTGAGTTAGCCCTTAAAGGGATAGGCGTTTGTTGTTTTCAAATGTTTAGCTGAAGCAGTGAATACAGATGGTGACCCACGAGCGGTACTGATTCTGCAAGTAAAGGCTGCCACACCGCATAGGACTACCAGTTGTGAATGGAGTATATGCAGAAAAATTTAAAAATTGATGCAAGACTGTGCTGAAGCAGGGGAATTTTCAGTAAACAAGTGCTGAGGGTAAAATTGCCTACTAAAAAAAAAAAAAAAAAAAAGAATTGCTGAGCTATGTGTAAAAGGTATCCCAAAGTGTGAAGAGTGATTGTCATAGTACCCAAAGTTGAGACTGAACTCAAGCAGAAAATCACATTATTTGGCTGAAGCAGAGAGATTGTACCTAGCAAGTAAATGGTGTAAAGCAAACAGAAGTTTTTACCTAGCAACTGCACATCCAGCATACCTAATGAGAGATTATACCTAACAAGTAAATGGTGTAAAGCAAATAGACTTTTTTTTTACCTAGCAACTGCACATACTGTATACAGTACCTGATGAGAGAAAATGTGTGCACAGTACTTCTGATATTGTAAACTTACCCAAGAGAAAAAAAAAAGTTTACAGAGATGCCTGTGAGAGCTACGACCTATACAAGCAAAATTGGCCCACCTGTAGGACTACCACAATTGGGGGTTCTAGCAAATACAGTGGCAACAGCTGCAATATCCCTGTCAATATCTTGAGGTCAGGAAGAAAATTACACCTGATGGCCCCAAAATGGAGGACAAGATGCAGCGTTCCTGTAATGAACCCTACCCCACGAAAGAGTGGCCCTTCCAGTCCGATGAGGAGGAAGACATCTCTTATGGGGAACCCAAACCGAGTCACACCCACAAAACACCCCAAGAATGGTGGGGGTGCCTGAACTCGGTACGAACTGAAAAGACCGCTCCCTATGATGACAAATATGATCGGCAGGAAAAAGAGCGGGAGCAGTGGATCACCGAATATTTCCGTCAGCTGTTACAGTTGCAAGAAAAGCCAGGTGGATCCAGTGACGCTGCTAAAATTTCGAATGAAGATGGAGACCCCAGTATCCCTGAGGGGACGAAGTCATCCAAAACAAAAAGGTGAAAAAAGAAAAAGAAAAGCGGTTCTTCACTTACCGTGGAAGGAACAGACACGTCCGCAGATCCTGTGGAGAAAAAGGGGGACAGAGATGCCCTGCAGCCTAGAGAAAATGGAGAATTCGTCCCGCGGTTAACCGAATATCCAGAGGGCCCAAGGCAGTAGTCGTGTACCCCAAAGAAGTGTCTGTCCGGTGCTAATAGTGAGGAACCCCCAACCAACCATCCCAGGGAAGCGGAGCCGGAACCAGTGAGTGTCGATCCCTTGACCAGCCCTGAGGATGCCCTGAAAAATGCCAGGCGTGACTGTGATCGGCTCCTGGAAAATAACGTGAAGCTACAGAAAGATGTGCTCACAATGTACTCTTTTGCCAGGACAGAATTGGACGATCTCAAGACTGAGCTAGATACTGCAAACGCTACTTTTTCCGCCATGGATGAAAAGCAGAGCCAATCTGATATAATGATGGCTAAGCTGAAGCGGAAATATGAGGAGGCACTGAAGCAGATGACAGTCTTCCAGCAAGAGGTTCACACTCTTCGCATAGAGCTGAATGCCTCACAACAGGAGGTCAACAGTGTCCGGACAGACGTAGACGTATCTCAGAAAGAGGTTCATACACTCCGCAGAGCACTGGATGCCTCACATCATGAGACCAACAGCTGTCGCACAGACCTGGAAGTTTCCAGAAAGGAACTACACAGTCTCACTGAGGAGCTTGACATTTCTAAAGAAACGATTGTCAATCTTAATACAGATCTCCAAGTCTCTCAGAAGGAGCTTCAGACCCTCAACCTAGAGAAGGAAGTCTCATGCCAGGAGACTATCATTCTCCAAGCAGATGTGCGTAAATGGAAGGAGGACTGCAAGGAGGCCCTGAATAGTACAGAGACTGAAAAAGGAGAAAATTTAAGATTAAAAAGAAAAAACTTAAAACTCAAAGAAGAAAATGTTCATTTGACAAAAGATGTCAAGGAAAAGAATGAAAAGCTGCACGAGCTTAAAGAAATAAATAGACTTTTGGAAGGTGAGAAGTTTGAAGCAGAGCACCGACTGCAGAACCAACTGCAAGGTCTGCGTACGCACCTCGAGAAGGCAGAGGAGAAGCAGCGAACTCTGCAGGAAGACAATCTGCAGGCTGTTAAAGAAATTCAAGTGCTGCAGGAACGTCTGATTACCAGTATGTCCCCGCAAAGCAGTATGAGAAACTGAAGGCTACCCTGAGCATCACCAAAGCATCGCTAGAGGCCAAGCTTAGAACCCAGGTGACCCGGCACAAAAGGGAGCACAAGAAGGTCCAGAAACTAAAACAAGTAACTGTGGCCCGAGCAAAGAAGTGCTTCACAATGCAATAAAAATGTGGAAGCAAGCTCAGAGAAAGCAAAGCGTGCAGATAAATTCCCTGAGAAGAGACTTGCAAGTCGCACTCAAAAAACAGGGATCTCTCGCGGATGAGATGAAAGTTCTACAAGGACAAGTATTGACCCTGACTAAGCGTCAGTGTCCCACAGCCACAAAAACCCATGAAGACAAGGGTACAGTGAGAGCTGGGAATACCACTCATCTGAAACACAAGGTTGCAAAATTTGAACCACCTAAACAAGCACTAGCAAAACCTTCAGCCACCCAACAGGCAATAAAAGAAGGTACACGTGCTGAATCAAAACCAGAAGAATCCTTAGCTGATGAAGCTGAAAAGATGGACATTCTCTGGAAGTTGGTGTGGAATTACAACTTAATCCCAAAGAGGCTGAACTAGCAACCCCATTGAGTGGGAAAATGGCAGAGAGACAGCTTCAAGAGCAGAAAACTCAAAGGGCTGTTTTTAAACGCTCTGCAACTACTGCCATACAGTCTGCCTACAATAAGACGAGCACCCGACGCGAGGGAAATCTCATGACCGCGCACATAGCAAAAAGACTATACTTAGAAAAAGTCCTCCTCGAGCGACTGAGTGCTGATCTCAAGCACCTTCAGGAGGAGACACTAATAAACTGGAGAAAGGGCTCCAATCCCAGCAGGACTGAGGGTTCTCTTCCTCCATCCACTCTCATTCAAGTCACAGAGATATCTAGAATGAGAGTGGAAGGATGGGTTTTGGCCGTGGCAAGCCAGAGCTTCCCACAAACAGGGGAGGCATGTAACAGGGGAGTTATCCCTGTTCAAGTAATGTGCCTCTAATCCAGCAGTGTGGTGGTTAACTGCTGGTAGTCAATTAACAAACACCACCTGCCTGATTAGATTGCTTAGAAAAGCCTGTCTTTTGAGACAGGAAGTGAGACTCCTTAGCTCACACCTGAGCTGAACTTGGAGACAGAGCAGAGATTCCTTAGTCCACAACTGGGCTGAACCAAGGAAGGACAGATGTCTTGAGTGACAAGCTGACCACAAGACATGGGGACAAGATTCTAACCTGGAGCCTGACATTTCCTGTGCACACAAGGGTGCGGTTCCAAGAGAGCAGAGAAGCTTCCCCTACAGCAGCCCAGCTAACAGATAAGACTTTCATTTATAAGACTTTTTATATCTGTTCATTTCATGCTATATGTTTGGGGCTGGGAGACATGCTTATCTAAAGGGAGTTGTGGATTGCATAGTATTTCACTAGAAATACTCCCAAGTGAATAGAAGCTTTGTTTACCCCTTGTTTGGATGGTTTCCTGATGTTAAGGAAACAGGCGCAATAAAAGCCTTATTTAATTTCACCATAACCAGTCTCCCTTGCATACCTCTGTGAGCGTCCGCCTACTAGGGCGATTCATCTTTTCCGGTTTTTCTGGGTCAGTAAAGAGCGATAATGAAGAAAACTTAGATGTTTGGCTGGATTCCAAGAACTGACGGTCAATGGAACACAGGTTGGGAGTATAGCAAGAAGAGGCTGAAGGTTGAGTGTGAGGAGTGAGAAAATGATTGAGGAAACAGATAAGGAACATTTTTTTGAGGAGACAATGTTAAGGAAGTGGCTGCCCTTATACTGTAGGTGCTGGAAGCAGTCCATTGGAGGAGACCAAAGGAGGAAATGAGATAGAGGAAGCAAGATGCCCAGGAATTATAGGGGTAATCAATATGATAGTTAAAGTCTCCTAAGAAGAGAGTGGAAGGACAACCAAGTGTCAAAGTTGGAAAGGAAATTGGAGTGTGAGGTCGTAGAGTTAGGTGGCCTATAGAATACAGCAATACGCAGAGAGTGTGAAGAGAAAAGTCCAATAGTATGGGCCTCAAAGGATGAATATGTACGGCTAGTGTAGTGTTTGAGAGAGAGAGAGAGCGTTCCAGAGACCACATAAAAAAGAGAGAGAAAATGGGGGGAGGGAGGGACGGTGAATCGATATCAGGTTGAAAGGTTTGGAGCTTTTAGATAATACAGATGAGAGGGTTGGTAGTCGAGAGCAGGTGGGGGTATGGCAGGGGCCACGGTTTGGTATAATGTCTCCAGCAGCCAAGAGAATGAGGACGGAGAGGGCCTGGAGGTGAGAGCAAGACTCGTAGAAGCATATGCTCTTATGAGAAGAGAGGGTAGGTGGCACGAGTAAATGCAAAAAGCAATGGTGTTCATGAATTCAAAGAAGGGGAGAGGGAAGAAGAGAGGAGAGCTGTAAGGTAGGTTAATGAAACAGAAAATGTTATTTAGAAAAGATTTTGCATCAAACAGAAGGAAAAGAAGGGTGAGCATATTGGAGGATGGAATAAGTATTGGACGAGACGGATAGATAAAGTGGTAGAGGGTGAAGGCTAACAAGTGTAGAATATTAGTGTAAGGAAGAAAGTTCACAGAAAGATGTTCAGAAAAACCTCATGTAGATGAAGTTGTTGCAGGATCCAGGCAGATTGAATTCCACTTACTATCCCCCTCCTGTATAACTACAGCACACTTAAGGTGTTCATATTCTAAAGTGAATATATTTTTAAGTGCGATGCCACCCTTGCAATGCATCCCCAAACTAAGTTCAAACTTATACTGCTAACAATTCACATGACCTCCCAATAACACAGATCCAATTGCCCATTACATGCTGGATAATTAGCTGACACGAAATTTAAGGTAAAGCAAATTAACCCCTAACATACCAGATAAACAAACACTTGTTGAAAGGGGGGCTAAATCCGTCCACAGAGATGGCTTAACAGATGATTTAATTGAGGTTCACACCAGAGGATGAAGAGATACAGAAATGCAATTAGTTCTAATGAAGTTCTTCGCTTGCATGATGTATAAGAAAAATAAGGGCAATAACATGTAATTTGTTTAAATCTCCTGTATAACTCCAGCACACTTACAGTAGAATATGAGCACTTTAGGTGCGATGCCTGCCCTCCCTTTCCACTGCTTAATGCAAGAAATAACACATACAATAATTTGGGCCCAAAAGATATTACTGTATGCATCCTTTAGCTTTGTCTTCAATAGAGCAGCAGTATTGTACTTCTTGCAATAATGTCTGCTACATCTGTTTGAAGTGTTCTTTTTTGTCCTTTCAACTTCAGCCTAAATAGTTGATGGAATGAACAAACATTTAACTAAAATGACCTATTCTAAAATCCTAGATTTTTTCCTGTGTGTTAAGAAAATGTAACTTTTAGGATGCTGTTTTTTTTTGTTTTTTTAGGTGATTATTTGGATTTGAAAACTTCCTATTGTCCGAACCTGTTTCGATTGAACTTTCCAAAAAGTTTGGAAAACTAGGAAACGTTTTGATTGGACTTTTGCTTCAAAAAAATCTAGCAAAACGGCCCAAATATTGCTTTTTTTTTTTTTTTTTTAAAGCTCCGAAATAGCAGCCCCACAATTTAAACATTTTTTTTTTGTATTGTATTGTATGTCTTTATTTATATAGCGCCATAAATGTACATAGCGCTTCACAGTAGTAATACATATCATATAAATAACAAATAATATTTTTTAAATGTTTTAAATGTTTAAAGTTCGGTCAAATTTAGAACGCGTAAGGGATCAAAAGAAAATTGACCATGCAATGCTCGTTGACTCTTAGCGTGAAGCAAACTTTTCGATCAGGGCAAAGCTACGTCATGACGTCACGTTGCCAGGGCAATGCGACGCCGTGTGATGTCACGTTGGTGACGTCCGGTGCGATTCGGTAGGAGAAGGATGGGTGGCAGCAAGGTGGCGGCCGCCACAGGTAAGTGCCATGGGGCGGCTGATCTTCAAATCTACCGATGAAGATGTGTGAACCAGGGCACTCCCTGCTTACAAAGGTCGGCTGAGATAAACCCTGAGCTTTGAATATCAAACTCGAAGGACATTATTTCAAGGAGCTAGGGAGATTTTAGAAGTGGTTTGCGTTTTTGGACCTGGCTGGGTTTTTTAATTAGGTTTGCGAATGCCGGATTGAAGGTAATAGGAGGCCCCAAGCTGGGGCTTTGTCACACGTGCGAAAAGTTTGCAGATCCCTATTTACAGTATGATCCTTCACAACCATCAAGGATAGAGCACTCTTTTGCAAAGATATATTTATTTCCCAACAGACCATCTATTCAAACATTCTTCATCTTCTTCACAGCAGGAGCTCTCTTTTTCAGTTTAGCTTTTCACTTGTCTCTATTTAAAGAGTTTTCTCCAGACAGTTATTTATACCATACCTGCAGCAGCTGTCTCTGTTTGTTCGCAGATATATGTCTGTTTCCATACCTTTTATGTTTTTGCTGGATAAAATAATTTTAAAGCTACATGCATATACAGTGTAAACCCATGATCACTCCTAAAACCACTTTTACAAGACGATTTCACTCTGTGCACCGTTAACCTCCGGAGGGAGAGAGGAGAGAGAGATGGGAGGGAAAGAGGGAGGGGAGGGAAAGAGGGAGGGGAGGGAAAAAGGGAGGGGAGGGAAAGAGGGAGGGGAGGGAATGAGGGAGGGAGAGCTCAAGTTTAATAAGTGCTGCCAGTTGCGTACTGTACAGTATATATCCCCTCAAACAAATTAGGGGATCATGCATGTGCTGAAAATGTAGCACACCTGAGGTATACAACTCGGATATATGCTAATGGATATACAAAATATATTTAAATGAGTCCCATCCCACACTTCCTAAATGGCTTTCAATACCAACTATATAGAGTTTATAAGCCTAAGGCACCAACCTAATGACTGCATTTCGCCCATCTCTAGCTGTAAAAGCTTACTTAATGATGCATTATCTCCCATTCAAGTGAATGAAAATTAATATATATTGAACTACACATTAACAGCATCTCACGGTATTGAGTCAGGGAGTGAATGCTATTCAGGATGTGCACACAGTGTCAGCTGTTTCACTGTCTGTATTTCCCTCATGGCCCAGAATGCCATTGCATAGTACCACTTACTGTGCTATTTTGAAAACAATGTGCTGAAAACGACTCCAGGATACATTTACAGTAGCTATAACTTTATGTTCTTAGACTCCCATCCAAAAAAAAGAGATATATTCCAGGGGGTTTGTTGGTTTAAGCCAGGGGCAGCCAACTCCAGTCCTCAAGGGCCACCACAGGTCAGGCTTTAAGGATATCCCTGCTTCAGCATAGGTGGCTCAATCAGTGGCTCAGTCAAAGACTTGTGCTGAGACAGGGATATCCTGAAAACCTGACATGGTGGCTCTTGAGGACTGGAGTTGGCCGCCCCTGCAGTGCCGTCTTAATGCATGGGCACGCTGGGCAGTTGCCCGGGGGCCCCACGAGCATAGGGGCCCCATGCTGATCTATGCACAGACCAGAATTTAGCACTCATTTTCCGATCACCCGCCTCCACATTGAAATCTCCCGCTAACTCAGTAGAAGGAGAAAAATTATGACTTGTAGCGGAGAGTTGACAGGGCCCAGTGCACTGCTTTGCCCGGGGGCCTATAATGCTGTTAAGACGGCCCTGCGCCCCTAGTATATTTGATATGCCCAACATTTGAAAAAACTAAATATCATATCATCATAGGCACATTCTGTGCTTATTAGTACAAACACATACATCTCCTGTACGTATATACAAAAAGCAACGGGAAGTGTTGATGGTAAGCATGGACCACACAGTGATGCTAGATTGACCACACAGATTCATCGCTTGCTTGAATTCTCACAGTGTATAATACTGTTGCAGGTTGAATAATACTTTAATACCCCGCTGTTCTGAAAATTGCAATGGCAAGTGCTAGCCCTACCATATTAATTCCATGACCGTTATATTTATAATACATGGTTGCTTTTAGCTGGCGAACAAGCAGAACCAAACAGAAACATCATGCAATTTCACAGTGAGCTCAGTGTGCGTGTGTGTGGAGGTGGCTGTATTCAGCAAAGGTTATTCCTGTGCGGCAATGGAGTGGAGATTGAAGCACTTACAGAAAGCAACCTGTTCAATAGGTAAAAGAAAATTGAATAGGAAAGCTTCGGGGCTTTATGATTTCCTGGTGATGGTGAAATGCTGACTTTTGCCAAATTCTATTTCAGATCACAGGCAACAAGGTTATGTTAAGTGAGTGAGTGGCAAAATTATCCCACTATATAAAGTGCCATAAGAAGAAAAAACACACGGGCTCCCTAACTCTGCTTCAGTCGCATCATACGATGTAGGAACTAGAGATCGGGAAAATGTTGAATTTGATGAGTAAAATCGTAATGATGTGTAATTTGGAGCTGTCATTTTTTTCTCTCGCATGTAAGTATCTATGCCATATGCAAACCATATAACAAAAATAATCATACTGTAAGTCTGGGGTGCTCGTCAACTCCAGTCCTCGCGTCACCCCCTCCCCCCCCCCCACACCCCCTCCCCCCCCCACACCCCCTCCCACCCCTCCCCCCCCCCACACACCCCTCCCCCCCCCCCACACACCCCTCCCCCCCCCACACCCCATCCCCCCCCCACACCCCCCCCCCCACACCCCATCCCACACACCCCCCCCACACCCCCTCCCTGTTAAATAAACATTAAGAAAAGGTTTTCATCTGACACATGGAACATTTCTTGCAGTGTCCTTTCATGCGTGTGCTTTGTGTTTTGCATTGTGTTTTGCATCGCTGAATTGAATTATCCCTTGACACTGTGGCTGTAGCTTGTCAATGTTTAATGTATTCAGTTTACATAATGTCTTGATGCTCTCACATTTACCTGCTGCATAGGAATTTTGTTTTAATTGCTTATTTGTACGTTCTGTGAGTTTTGCTATTCATTTTCTTTATAAAAAGTGCCTGCAGAACCATTTTTTTTTGTTAAGAAACACAAAGGAAGGATGAGATTAAGTTTAATATAATGAGTCATTTTCTTGACTTTTACAACTTCGATTCCAATCAAACAAAGGTTGCCAAACAAAGCAATTGTTAATAAATGTAATCGTATTGATGGTTTTTAATGTTATAGTGTACAACTAAAAATATGATTGTGTGTCCCGATATTAGAAAAATAAACTTGGCATTGTAATCATTTGAACCCAATAAACTGGGAAATTATATCCATGTACGATTTATAGTGATATTTATATTAAGTGTATCTTCACTTCTAAAATCTGTTTTAAATACAGTATGTAATGATCGATGCCACAGTGATTGATGAATTATACAATATATGTGGGGTGACACTTTTTGCCTACCATGCTGTTAAGCAAGTGAAGAGCTTCTATGGAACCTGGGTAAATACGTTACAAAAAACTTTCATGTTTGAAGATAGCAAAAATATAATACATACGTTTGTGCATGTTTTCCACAGGTCCATAAACCTACTTAATTCACTGAATTGTCCCATGTCACAGAATGGTTAAGCTGCAATGTTGACAAGGATTCTGGGTAGGGACAAATAAGACATCCAGGGAGTGTGTCACATTTAACTTCTTAGAAAACACATACAATTTAAAATAAAATCTGTCTTCTATAATCTATCAATGTATTTATCTGTTTGTCTTAAAATATGCAGTAGGAGATGTTGTTTACTTAAACCTTCATGGCTTGTGCCCAGAAAAACTGCGTCCAACACTGTGGTTGGCTATATATATATATATATATATATATATATATATATATATATATATATATATATATATATATATATATATATATATATATATATATATTATATATGTTTAGGGGTATTCTTTATTCAAGAGCTCTGAAAAGGCAAACTTCAATGCTGCTTCACCTGATTCTGCTAGGAAACTCAGGGATCAGAAATCAATTTTAACATGAAGTGCAAATGTTCGGATCAAACTTTAATATATAAACAACCTCAAGTGAAATGTGGAGATTTGTTATGGTTCAGAGCTTATTCTTCTCATTCAAATGCATTTATTCTTTAGTGGTTTACAGAGCCGCACATAAAATGTTGGCTACAACTTATCTCATGGAGTTCTTTCCCAGACCCAGTCATGTGGAGAACCTGTTTTGCAGGTAATTCATTTAATTATGTTTTTTTTTTTTAAATTTAAATTAAGCAAATTACCATATTTGTTCAAATGTATGTGATTTCATGAATAGAAAGGAGCCTTGACCTGTAGGGAAAGGGGCAGCATGGATGCTTGGCCGGGCCACCAGACCGCCTCCTCACCCTCCACCCCTTACCCATTCCTGGTGGGAGATGTGGTAGCAATAAGTCAAAGTTGAGTGGGAGTGGTTGGGCTGGGAGTGGGGAGGTCCCTCCTGAGGCCCTAAAAGGTAGGCTTCAAGGGGCAGGGCCTCCTCTTTTCCCACACCAAGGAGAAAGCTGCCCGTCCACCCCTAATTTTCAAATTGGTAGTATTGTGTGGCTGATGCCATGCAATGCTTTTCTATCTGCTATAGCAAACAAGGGGTTAAACCCTACCACCCCCTGGGGCTTAACCACCCTCCCCAGGGCAACTACTCAATCAAAAGAAAACAAGCGCAGACGCAAATGGTGAAGTAAGTTCAAATCAATTAATATATATTAAAAGGTATGATATCTGCATACATCAGTGAAGACAAAAGTAGGCATATCGGACGATCAGCGTTACCTCACCCATCTGGTGACACGGCGGTTGCTGCGGTTCTACGATTCCTGTGCGTCTGGTGGTGCCGGGTAACATGTTAACCTAAGTGCACGATATGCCTACTTTTGTCTTCACTAATGTACGCAGATATCATACCTTTTAATATATATTAATTGATTTGAACTTACTTCACCATTTGCGTCTGCGCTTGTTTTCTTTTGTTTCAGTTCTAGGAGTGATTTCTCACTCCTATATCCACAGCTGCAGACCTTATACCTTCCAAGGTTGTGTTATATTTATATCACTTAGGTGTATATGGGTTATATTCCCTTATTGCAATAGAGGGTTTCTTTGCACACTTAAAATCTGTTTTTTTGTCCAACTACTCAATCAACCTCCTACCATCACCCCCTCCAACAAACGTACCTCCCCCCCCTCTTGACTAATGGCCAATAGCCCCATTAGCCAAATGTGTCTAATCTAATTGGGCTGTTGGCCATTTCAAATGCACAAAAAAACACGTATTTAAAAAATTGTACAATTAGTACAAATAATAAATTGTAAACAAAGCCATTGATTGTTACTGTGGCTACCTAGGCCCTCTCAATGTGAATCTAGATAGCCACATTGGAAATCAATGGTGACCTATAAAAACAATTGGGTTACTTATCCCACTCAAGATGAAGGCCATCCTTATCTTCAGGGTTAAAGAAGTCCAATAAACGGCCAATGCCCAACTACTAAAAAGAACCATAAAAATAGATCCAAGGCCTGATGGCCAGCAAAAAAAATGTTTGCATGGCAATGCTTTACTAACCAATAAGATGGCCATGGGGTAGGGTATTTTTGTATTAACTACATTGATACCTAGGGTACATTTTGGTAGCCACAAGCATCAACAGGGTTAATGTTGTTTTTTACCGTAGGGTAAAACCCTATGATAGAAATATTAGTAATGCGATCACGAGGCGGGAATAAATGCGTTATTAACGGTCGTGTAAATTTCCACATCGTGTTAAGTAAAAAATATCGCACCTGGTAAATTGTTATCACAATCCTGATGCCTTCTGTCAGGCGATGTTAAGTGCGCCTTGTACTGCACCAAGAAGTACCACATTGTCAACCAGTCTATGTTGCGTATTTGTTTCTTGAAGAGGTGTTTGTGTTTATAGACAGTAAACAATTGTAATATGTACCTATATAATATGTGGATTTTCAGATTATGAGTCAAAGACAGCAATTGATGTTAAATTGTTTCCATACTGTGTACCGACTGTCGCCAAAATTATCCTTAATACTCAAACTTACATACTGGCACATGTTAACTAAGCAGCTCTATTACATGGGACTCCTTATGGCCCATTCACCTGACACTACTTGGTTACTAAAAAGTCTATTAAATAGGGTGCAATATTTGCATTTAAAACAAGAAGTATGCATTTTTGACCTTGCAAATGGACAAACAGTATTCCCTTGAATATTTTGCTAATTCATGAATGTCTTTAAAAAATAGGGCTAATTAAAGCGAAGCACACTAAATTGTCAAAGTGGAAAAGGGACCAGGAAAAGGCTACTTGGGATGCACATAGTTTGGGGGGGACTGGGTGAAAAATAACTGAAAAAAGTGGGCGCTGTAGGCAAAAAAATCCTAGTCAAGGAGCAGCATACCAAGTAGAGGGAGCCAAGCACACCAAAAAATTGTGAATATTGAATTACTGCAAAAAGGTAATTAAATGACTCAAAGTATCCAACATTTCTGTGCAGTGCACCTTCATCACGGACTTATCCCTGATGAAGATGTACTGCACCGAAATGTTGGCTACTTTGAGTCATTTCATTACCTTTTTGCATTAATTCAATCTTTACTATTTTTTGGTGTGGTTGGCACAATAGATTTGCACATCACTAATAGTAACTGAAGGTGTCGGTGTTCAGTTTTGTTTGTCTCTACCAACTGATGGTAGCTACAGATGTAGCAGGGCAGTGTATCCTGAGCCACAGTTCCGGAGATAGTATGGCCGCACCATCGCTGCTTGGGGTTCAATGATTCCGGATCGAACCCACCACAGGAATAATCCTCCAGCACCGGGGTAGTCTCAGTCGCAGTCCGGTGGCTGGCCCAGGGTGCCAAAAACAAGAAGTACTGCTGCATCTGTACTACGTCAACAACATTGTTTTAATGCATTAATTATATTGATGGCTATCTAAGCAATTTGTTGACAGTGCATTTATGCGGTTTGAGAGATTAAGTGGCATTACCTTGGTACAGTAGCATAACCTTTTTTTATTATAGCAAGACTTTTCATTTCATCAGATTGGTTGTAGTTTGCAGTGCAGTTCAAAAAGATTGTACTTCTCAGGAATACTTGATTTGATACTGTATTTATAATTAACCTACAACACCCATGTGAATATGAAGCCAGTTTGAGGAAAGAAAATTAGATTAAGCATGGAAAAATGCAGGTCAGCTTCTTAGAGGAAATGCTACTTTGTGAAGGTTGAATTATATATGAATGAAGGTAAAAGAAAAAAGAAAATGCTTAATTACTCCCCACTCTTAGCCAAGAAGACAAAAGTCAAATCAGCCATTGTTTTCATTATTAAAATAATGCTAAAATTATTTGAGTATAATCCGGATTAAATCTAAAGTACAAGCTAAAGATGATTGCATGCAGCCATAATTACTGAAAAACAAACAGTAAAGACTGTTTGGGCAGCTTAGGTGTACAGAACTAAATCCTTCAGATTGTCACCTGGTTTCATTCTAGATGGCGTAACCCCAAATTCCTGGTCACTGACTCAAGAGTTATGAGCTCCTGCGGTCTGGACATATGTTACTAGTGCAGCCTTTATTTGCGAGAACTGCTTTTTTTCCAGGGCCATATAAGAGTCATCATCATCAGGCACAAAGGGATACTGTTTTGCATGGTTAAATGCATTGCAAAACAAACATTTCAAATCGGCCATTTTGAAAACCCATTTTTTTCCACAACCAACAGGGCAGACTTTACTCCCAGAATTCTTTCCTTGCATGAGTCACCATCTGTAGCAGTCTCCTCACTCAGACTGTAGATGCAGACCCACTCGCCAGAGAACACATCACTTCCTGACACTTAGAGATGTCGCATCCCACTTCTAACACCACCTGTAGCAGGTCAGCCTTGTGCTAGGGTCAGTAAGAGACCACACAGTGTATTTTAGGCCTTAAAATCTTCACTGGTTTATTTTTCAAAATAAAGAATACAGTATTGGTCACTGTCGCTTTAAAGGCAAAACTCAAACCATAAAAAGCCTACTACACAGTAGGGAGACTAGCTACACAGCAATAGCACAGACTAATCAACTGGGTAGCTACTGTAGGCTAATTTCTAGTTTAAACATTACACATTAAATGTCTGAAATCAAAATATAGAGTCCTTAACTGAGGTGCTGGGAATCCGTCCCAGGAGACTCCAGGTAATCCCTCTGGAACGGTGACACCTTGCATAAAGGCAGCTCTGCTTCCTCAGCAGGCTGTGGAGGTTCTGTTGCTGGGTGTGGGTCCCAGGTTGTCCCAGCAGACCTGGGGACCATTCCAATCAGCGTTCTTACTGGTTGGGCAATGTCTCTCCCCTCTGGCAGCTTGCTGACTGCCATATAAAACCCCTTGTAATCAGGAGTTCAGTCTGAATTGGGTGCACCTGCAGACTGCTTCTCCAGAAAAGTTAACCTCTCGCACCCTGGAAAGCCTGCATAATGCAACCTGTTAACATACAGAGTCCATGACTTTGTCAATATATATATATATCGGGTTTCAGAATTGGGGTGAATGGTAATCTTAGATATTGGTGCTAACAGGAGTCCGTTTCTAGCTTCTCCCTGGGTGAACCTAAGGAGGTGAACGACCTGAGCTCTTTGGCAGGAAAGATGATGCTTGTGGTGTAGCGCCTCCAGGGCATTTCTCCCCAAGGTAGAATATGGTTGTGTCCTGATCAATTTGTCCAAGGGGACCAGTTCCGTGGCAGCGGGATTTGGGCATAGACAGCAATAGATAATAAGACCTGCACCGATACCTCCGTGACCTTAATATACATATACACAATTCCCTTACAGCAGTAATGTACACCAAACACATGGAGGGGGGGGGGGGGGGGGAAGGAGGGTTACTGGAAAATAGGGAACCCAACAAAGAAGCAATACAATTCCACCCCACCTCCTACCAAGGTACCTTATCCCAACCCAGTGCATTTCATTGGAGGTCTTAGTGTAGAAGTTTTAAC
Source organism: Ascaphus truei (assembly GCF_040206685.1). Taxonomy (NCBI): domain Eukaryota; kingdom Metazoa; phylum Chordata; class Amphibia; order Anura; family Ascaphidae; genus Ascaphus; species Ascaphus truei. The sequence goes on along the minus strand of NC_134486.1, from coordinate 303,832,384 downwards.
TGTCAGTACCACGTGGACAGGGTCCACCTAACTATCCCTGACTATTAATGGGGGTGGTACTCACAAACCGGTCAGGCTGTTATATAGTTGGTGCACATGTGGATGACATTCTCTGGGGATGATAACCTCGGTAGGGTGCAGAGCACTGCCGAAACGGTACAGTTAACACTGCAGGCTGGCAGGCACAGCAAGTCGCAGGAACAACAGAAAGTCTTTCAAAGTTTTTTATTCCCCACCTGGGGTGCCACTGCAATCAATGTGAGACAAACTGCAGCGTGCTGGGGAACACTGCAACTTGGCCCCTATATACTTGTCTATACTCCTCACCTAGCTGGAGGGAGTTTCAATGCACTGTTCAGTCTGGAGCAATACAATATACTGTAACCAAAGGGAACATTATAATTCTACAGTGTAACAGCCGACTTATCTTAATGCTACTGTCTGCACTTCTGTAACTAACTGTAGGTGCCTTCCTACTGTGTCTGGGATCTGTGTGACCCTTGGACTTGTGATGTGAACAGGAACCTCTCTTGAGCTGTTGGTTCTCCTTTCTCTCAGGGGGCTCTCATGAGCGGGTTGTCTAACATCTTTACTCTCTCTCAGAGACTCTTGGGCTGCTTGGCAAAAAGCTTTCTTCAACTAAAGATGTCTGTGTCTCCCCTAGAAACTTCTGCAGATTAAGGCCGCGCTTATAGTCCTGGCTACAGCGACAGTGTGATGCCATCCGTCGCTGTTGTAGCAGAGATTTTTTGCTTATAGTGTTAGAGACAAGAGACAGGGACCAGGGGGTGCAGTGGGGTGTGGTGAGGGCGTGGCCTTGAATGGTTCGCCCTCATTGGGGGGAACCGATCACGTGACAACTGATGTCACGCTGCAGTCGCTGAAAATTTTAATTTTCATTTACTTCCAGCGATCATGACCAAGCCGTCGCTCCTACTACAGGCGCACGTGACGGATTCAATACACTTGTTTTGATGCGACGTTACATCGCTGTCGCCGGGACTATAAGTGTGGCCTAACTGTCTTCAGTGGTGACACATCTCCATTCCAACAGGGAGAGTAGCTATTTTTTGCCAATGTATCTTGTTTCACCTGGTGGGGGTGTTTCTCGGCAGGAGTCCAGACCGTTAACACTTTAATTACAAATTAATCTGAAACTGGATCTCCATACACAATATGTCTTGCAGTTATGTCTGGTGGTAAAGGGACACTAACAGGAAAGTAGGGACAACCCTTATATATATATATATATATATATATATATATATATATATATATATATATATATATATATATATATATGCCCACATCACGTTGCAGTATCTTTTCGTCCCAGATAAGGCCGGAAACATTATATTTCTCTACACAGAGTTTATTTACAGGGTTGAGAAAAAAGGTGATTTCTGGTGCAAAATTATACACCAACAGGGTTAAATTATACACCAACAGACCCACCGTCCCTTTAAGTCAAAACAAATCATAAAAATAACACCTATTTCCTTTAGGGAAAACTAACTAAACATACTCCAGCCCTTTCTAATGGCACTGGCCAACATAACTGGTTCCCAGCTTAAAACATGCCCTATCATATTCACCCCATATGAACAGTCTTAGGTACATGAATACATTACTTGGCTCTTGGTCTGTTACTGTAGGGGCTACAGGTAATTCCCTCTGGACCCTCCGAAAATTCAGAGAATCCATCTTCTCTGTAGTTGCAATGATAAGGATAGGGGATCCCTGCTTCAGCACAGTCTCGCATCCTTCTTCTTCCTGGGATTAAGACCCAGTCAGTCTCCCTGCAGACTCTGCGACCACTGTCCTGTGGGTCTAGGGGACTGTGCCAGCTTTTTTAGCGGTGTTTCGGTTTATTGTTCAATAATTATTTTAGTTATTCATTTTTTTTATACATATATTTGATATGACATTTTTTAATATGGTTATTAGGAAGATTCATCTATTTATGACTGTTTAGATAACATCGCATTATAAACGTATTATAATTGATTCATCTGACATCTTATGTTTTATATTTTATGGTTCAATATGTTATGTTAGCTACATGTTATACTTCCTTATAGCCATCTGTGATGTGTAAACTCTAATTACTGTCCTCTCTTAAGTGATTTGTTACCTTGTTAACATCCAGCACAGATGACCTGAATTAATTTATTAAAACCATTTGGGTTGGATTTGCTCTATTGGACTGAGGCACTATAAATAGCAAGCCATTACAACGATAGTCTTCCCCTGATGAAGTCCGCTGAGACGGAAGAAACGCGTAGGGTCACATGGTATAGGAGCTACGGTGGTGGAGCAGCCCAGACGCCAGAACACAGACGCCAGTACAGAAGTTCCCTGTCATCTCATCTGAGAAGAGCCGTGCTGACTAGGAACAGCAAGTTGCTCATCCGTGTTGCCGGAGAGATGCTGAGACGGTGACACCAGCAGCAGCAAAGCCTTGCGGTTTACACAGCTACATGGAACGGAAGTAAGCAGTGGCAGTCTGACGTCTGTTTGGTGCATGGGCTTGTCCCATATAACGCTTTTAATACACTGAAAAAGTGTGAGTGTGCAATTGTTTATGTTCGTGGTAAATTAAACCTTTTATATTAGATTTTACACATGGATCGGGCGCTTTTTCTTTTTTTCTAATATATATATATATATATATATATATATATATATATAGCAAATAAAAATATCACTTCACATGCCTTAGACAGGTCTGCAACCCTGCCATTCACCATTATCACCTAGCATACAGTGCTTCCACTGCGGCAAGGGATTCTGGGAAATGACATGCAAATGAGCACACAGTGTCACATTTTGCCTGAAATCAATTTTAACATGGAACCCTTATAAGCTAATGGTCGTTGTTCACACAGCTTTTAAACACAGCATGGGATTAGATGCAAAGCCAGTAAAACCACTCACAGACAGCTGTTTCGACCTTTTGGGTCTCATCAGTGTGAGGCTGGTTGTACTATTTATATAAATATATAGTTCCAAAATGAGTCTATTGTAGTCCACATAATCAAACATTGCATGCCTTGATGGGACCTTTATCTATGGACTACAATATATGGACTACAATATATGGACTACAATACACTCATTTTGATACTATTAACAATGAATAAAGTGTTAGCCTATTAAAAAACTAAACATTGACACTCAGTTCTATGTGGTGCTATTTCTCAGTTGTAGGTTATCTATATGATTATGTCATATAAGACTTTTAAAAATCCAGGAGGACAAACTTTAAAACAAGGTGCAGAAAAAGTTATTGACACTTCACATTTTTATGTTCTCCTTGAAAATAATGTCGGTTCGGTTGGAAATATGTGAGTCCAATTGCAAATGTTAGATTGTGACAATTTGCTCAATGTTTGCTGTATTACTAATACAACCCTGTGTAAACGTTACTGTTATTTTTTTATATATCAATTAACTGTTGAGCAAAACGAAACCTATAACATTCCAATATTTACTTTTGCATTTAATCTTTCCCTATATACTGAACCAATACTGGAAATGTAATGTTCAGTTTAATCCAAGAATTGTATGTTTGGGCACCACCTGTTCTCCTCTATCCTTTGCTGGCCTGTTTTTTAACTTAGTGTAAGTTGTAAAAGTTTGTTACAGGCAAAATTACTAAGAAGACATAGGGGGGGGATGTCCAGTAGCTACAAGAAGTGAATTTCCATGCGGAAAGTGCCTTTTCTACTCAGATATGCAGGTTCTGATATTCTGTAAGCCCTTTCACGCAATCCAAACCATGCGGGAAAGGCTTTTTTTTCTAAGCGGTTTCATTTCGGATTGGCAAATCCAACCAATATGACCAAACAGGCTTAAACTTGGACAACTCGCCGAGGGGGGAATGGGGAGAGAGGAAGAGACTTTTGAGTTCTATTGCTCACACATGTAGGCCCGTCCCCCTGGCTTCCTTTAGAAGCAGAACACTTCCACTTCCTGGTGGCCAGTTCAATGTGCCTTGTGCACACAAAGGAGCACACCTGAGATACATGGAAAGATATACAAAGTATAGGAAAGAAGCCAGGGGGAGTGTCCATGACTATGATTACCTACAGGTGTGAGAAGGACAGCTCAAAAGTATGCTGTGACAGTAGAACTTTCCAGCGACTAGTTTAGCTCAATGCTAGAGCTACTCTCTCCCTCTCCATATTTCAGGATCTGGAGGGAGGTAACGTCACCTTTAGGTAATACAGCTTCAAAACAAAGTGCAATCCATGCGGATTGCCTTTTTAAGCACTGGCATTCTCTATTTTAATAGATGCAATTTGTAATTCAGAATACATCTAGCTGTCAAATGTTATTCCTTGACTTACTGTATGAACAAACTGTGCGGTTTGACAAGGACAAACCTGCAGTTACGCCCCGATAGGTTCTATGTAGTAACATGATCTTTGTAAAATTATCTGACCTGAATCACTGTTCCCGCTGCCGCGACCAAAACTCTGTAAAAACGCGGCACTGTGGAAGGTTGCAGCTGTGACAGCGCTGTGGGGGGGGGGGTCCATTCCTTTAAATCCTTAATCCTTCTGGGCCACAGGCGGCATGGTCACGGGACAGCGCGTGATGACAATGCCGAGAACAGTGTATCTGGTCAGATCTGCAGTGGTAAAAAGTATAGTACTAACCTTCCCAAATTGTGTCGTACAGTATTTACGAAGGTTGTTGTGTGACCTATTCGATAGAGTATGATGCAAACTTCCTTATCTCAAAACATGTCTGGCATATTGTTGTGTACTGTAGAATGTAGTTCCATTTAACATCGACACCTTTAACCTCTTTGCACCAATGTATCTGACTAAAATATTACTTACACATACTACACATAATAAGGAAAAAATGACTATATAGATGCACGTACACGCAATATAGTTTTCTTGCGTCAATGTGTCACTCTTTGTACATACAGTAGACCCTGGACTAACACGGCTATTTAGATGTTATACATAGACCCTAAAATAGAGCCTGGGACTCAATCTGCTTGTAAAATTCACTGTTCACTGCTGTCAACACAATATATGAAAAAATATATTATTAATTTACCTCAACACTAGAGATGGGTAACTGTTTCTCCAGCAATCAAATTCACCATGAATATGGCGTTTCTTTGCTTCTGCAGATATTCGCAACTTGGGTTTAAAAAGTGACATACCTTCGTGTACAGTATGTGCAATATCACCTGCCACCATCGCCACACATTTGATTCACCAGAAGTTCGAGAGAGAGAGAACGAGAGAGAGAGAGAACGAGAGAACAAAATATTTTACTAGTACTTGTCCCCTCAAACCCTCCTCCTTCAAAGAACATTATGAAGGTGAGACAACTGTGCTAAAAAAAAAAAAAAAAGGAGCACACCTGAGATATATGCTAATTGGATTCCTTACAATATAGCTAGAATATCCTATTAGCACATATATCCCAGGTGGACTACTACAGTATATATATATATATATATATATATATATATATATATATATATATATATATATATATCCCTCTCTCCTCTCATGCATGTGAGTGGATGTCATGAAATTTGCATGAAAGGAAAATATTGGTGGTTTAAGGAGCCTTCGCCTGGATTTTTAACTGTCCAAACCACCTGTGAATCGAATTTGCAGCATGAACAATTGGTAATGTACAGTATTGCTAAGTATATATATATATATATATATATATATATATATATATATATATATATATATATATATATATATATTAAAAAAAACAGGTTTAATGATATACAACTGTTATGGATATTTGAGGTTCTTCAACAAGGAAATAATAGCATCAATTGTTAATTAAGACCTGGTTTGTAACACCCATATCAAATAATAAGATATTCCCAGTAATTCTTTAATAACAAAACTGAAAAATGCTGAGCGGAGGAGTCACTGGTAATAGGTGACATCAAAATGGACCTTTAAAATTAATATCCTTTTTGATAGAATTATATAAGTTCAACCATTTTATGTCACTCACAAAACCGTCATTGTGCAGAAAGGCCAAATAAAGTCATTCTTTACTGAAATAGATTGCAATTATTTTGTACTGTAATGGGCATTGTATTCAACCACCCGGAGTTTTAATGGTAAGCCCATATTTACTGAAGTGCAATAAGCAGGTTTAACAATCAATATTCAACTATAACAAAATTGCACTGTTAAATCAGCAGTCACCCTTCTTTTTTTTTTTTGTACAAGGGTGGGGAGCAGGAGTAACCCCCTGTTCCAGAGATACATATTGGTAAAAGTAGCAGTGCTACTTGCTGGTATTTAAATTCCCAGCATCAGTCGGACCAATAGGAATTGCCCCATGTGACGTGGAAGATTTGAACAGCCACATTGTTTCTCCTGCTGGGGACAGGAACGTGCTACTTTTACTGGTATCTTGGAAACCATTAGGTCCCTAAAGCCGAAAGTAGTTCGGATGAGCTCTGGGGCTCCCCTGGATCCCATTCTGGTATAAAATGGGGGGGTTGAAAGATAATCAGAATGGGGTGACAGTAGCACTTTTTCCAGAATAATAAGAGGTGGAAATAAGTGAGTTAGGGTGAGCAAAATATAAGACCCAACCAAACTCCCACGGTTTGGGAGAAATGCTGGGAGAATAAGAATTTCACTCCTTAACCTTTTCCCAGCCCCTGGCCTTCCACCAACCACCTCCGATGCTCTAGTAGGTTTGATGTAGAGATTAACTGCCTATCTGAGTCTTTTATGCTGACCCTGCCCTCCTCTGACACCAGGGAAAATGTCAGATCCCAATGTCAAATCTCCCTTCAGCAGGAGAAAGGGATCTCCATGTGCAGAGGCTCCAATCCGCAGTTACCCCCCTTTGTAACATACAAGAGGAGGTATGGACCTGTGGGGGGATGTATCTGGGGGCTTGTCTTAGAAGTGCAGGGTTCCTCCTCTTCCCCCCCCCCCCCCACACACAAAACCACCACTGATCTCTGACCTCCCCCTCTCCCCCCGCAATCCATGCTGTAGATTGGGGAAGCCAACTCAAGTCCTCAAGGGCCATCAAAAGATCAAGTTTTAAGGATATCCCTGCTTCAGCACAGGTGGCTCAATCAGTGGCTCAGTCGAAGACTGCAGGCGATCCGCGCTGACAGCTACTGGTCCGGGCGGTGACGATAAGGCAGATGAATAGGAAGGTTTCTGATCAGTGCGTCCACAGTCCTGGAAAATCCAATGGAGACACGACTGGTAAAGTTGATGGCACACTCCAGCAGGAGTATTACTACAGGCGGTAGCGAATGGTAGTTGATGACGTCACCGAAGTGACCATATGGAAGCTTGTCAAAGAGCCCAAATGTAACCGCAAACGTAGAAAAAAAATATTTCAAATAAATTCCACGGACTAGAAATCCAACGCGTTTCGTAGTGCAAACTACTTAATCAGGGAACTACTAGTACTAAAATATGTCAACTACTTAGCTTAAGATTCGTACATTAAGAAAAAGCATTTGATTGTGTCTACACCTCAGCAGTTCTAAATGTCTTAAGAAGACAGTGTTGAAGAAGTTTACATAGATATTGTAAAAAAAAACATTTAGGAGAATGCCACCTCAACTATTAGATTACATGAATATACAAGCAAGATACGGATCAGCCAGAGAGTACGGCAGGGAGACACAATGTCACCAAAGCTTTTAACAGCAACGCTTGAAGAATTATTGAAGACTTTGCTTTTGAGAAGAAAAGGGAATCAAAATCATTAGTGAATACTTGAGTCAACTACAATTTGCAGATGGCATTATTATTGCCACAACTCCAGAAGACCTCCTGCAACAAATTGGGGAACTTGTCAGAGAACGTAAAAACGTAAGAAAGTGGGACTCCATATGAATCTCACGAGACCAAAGTGATCAACAAACGTGTAAATTCTTCAAAGATCTAAATCAATTACATAGAACTAGAAGAAGTCGAAGGCTTTGTCCACCTTGGCCAGCAAGTAACAATAGATGGGAACCTTTTGAATGCAATCAATAGGAGAATGAAAATGGCATTGAGCACATTTGGAAGAAAGAAGAGAATTTTTCAAGGGAACCTTCCACTGTGCCTAAAGGGGAAAGTTTTCGACCACTCTATTCTTTGTGTACTCATGTATGGATGTGAAACTTGGACCCTAAATGCGACGATACTTCAAAAGTTTCAAACACCTCAAAGAAGTATGGAGAAATGATTTCTGGGTAATACCTGAAGAGATGGGGAAAATAATTAATGTGTTCGAGAACAAACAAAAGTCTGTGACATCATTGCAAGGGTTAAGAAATGAAAATGGTAGTGGAATGGACACATCACAAGAAGAAACGTCCACCGTTGGACAAAGATAGTGCTTGACTGGATTCCAATGGCCCCTGTCAACTCAAACTTAACATGTCAAAGACGGAAATCCTCATACTTCCTCCAAAACCTGGCCCTACTGCCCCCTTATACATTACTGTCGGCTGCACTATCATACACCCAGTATAACAAGCACGCTGCCTAGGTGTCAAATTCGATTCCTACTTCACATTCTCCTCTCACATTCAAAATGTAGCTAAAACCTGTCATTTATTCCTCTGTAACATTGCACAGATTTGCCCTTTCTTCTGTCGCTCTACTGCTTAAACATTCTCGCCAGTCTTGACTATTGTAACATTCTACTGTCCAGGCTTCCTGCCTCTCACCTGTCTCCCCTACAATCTACCCTCAACGTTGCTGCTATAATCACTTTACTCTCTCCTAAATCTGTCTCAGATTCTCTCCTGCTGAAATCCCTCTCCTGGCTTCCTGTCAAATCCCGTATCACACACACAATTCTCTTCCTCACTTTAAAGGCTTTACTCTTCTGCCTCTCCTTACATCTCATCCCGAATTTATCACTATATACTGTCACAACTCTTGCTCAAGAAGGTATTCTGCCTACCCCTTTTGTACAGTAGCTAAAGCTCTCACCCGTCTAAAATCTTTTTTACTCACTGACCCACACCTCTGGATTGTCCTTCCCCTCAATAATCGACTAACACCCTCTCTATCCACCTTTAAGACCCATCTTAAAACACACCTCTTTAACAAAGCATATGGATAGCATTGTGGCTGATACTATAAACCAAATACATCGACCTTGAACCCTTGAAGATGCACGTACCAGAACACCCTAGTACTATCTCTGTACGTTCTTCCTACATACCACTTAGATTGTAAGCTCTTCGGGGCAGGGGCTACTTTTAGTATTGTTACTTTTATGTCTGAAGTGCTTATTCCCGTGTGTTATATTATTATGTTACGTGTGTTACTGCTGTGAAGCGCTACAGTATGTACATAGATGGCGCTATATAAATGAAGATATACATACATACATTCATACAAAAGACCAAGACAACGGACAAAATTAAGATGGGAGGATGGAATCAGAAAATATGTTGGAACAGCATGCGGTTAATCTATTTAGAAAGACAGCTGCTCCCATTGGTGAGTTGTTTCCCGCTACAATGCGCCAGTGGGAGCAATAATGGCTACTAAATCTGTAGCTATATAATAATAATGTAAGCCATTTATGACCACTGCGATTACTAAGGGGTTAATGAAATCTTTTATCATCAATTAGGTTAGCTATATATCACTATTCAACATACACCTAGTATAGTTTTTCACTTTATTCTTATATGCCTCTTTCCCCGAAAATTTAGCAATATAAATTCTGTAATGTTTGAAATATTCTGCAGTGATGATTAACATTTGAAAGCTTCACATGGTTTAGTGGTGTTAAAAGCATTCAAATCAGGCTTCATATACCTCATATCCATAAACACATCTCACAACACTGTGATTACAGTAAATACAGAATAAACAGTTCAAAGAACATGCTTTTAGTCAAATTTGAGGGAAACATTTTGTGTCTGTACTGTATATGTCTTTTTTATGTCTGTGTAGCTATGTTGACATTAACCAGCTTTTCAGGTGTTGAAAGCTGCATAGAAGTCTTTTTGCATTGGGGCTTGGGGAGTTCAGAGCTAAGATACTGCACTAAGTGACTTTTATTTGTTATTAAGTTGTATGAAAAAGATAATAAGAAAAAACATATACTTACAGCATGTAACACACTTTCTACTACAGTATGGCTTGGCTCCTTTTAACTTATTTCAATTCTTTAGCATCCACCATAATGCCGGAGCTAACTTTTAATAATGTCATTATTTGTTGTTACTTTTTTCTTATAAAAAAATGAAATCCCAGGTGGCTCAAATGGAGCACACTTGAGATACCCGCACACCTGGGATACCCGCACACCTGAGATACCCGCACACCTGGGATACCCGCACACCTGAGATACCCGCGCACCTGGGATACCCACGCACCTGAGATACCCGCGCACCTGAGATACCCGCACACCTGAGATATCCGCGCGCACCTGAGATATCCGCATACCTGGGATACCCGCGCACCTGAGATACCCGCACACCTGAGATACCCACACTCCTGAGATACCCGCGCACACCTGAGATACCCGCGCACACCTGCGATATCTGGGATATATGCTAATATGACTATGCAAAGAATATTCAAGTGAGTCAGATTATCATATCTCTCCACGTGTTGTTTAAAGTTGTGTTTAGGGTGGTATATACACTATGTATGCTAATAAAATAGCTCCCACCCCCTTATTGGCCTCTTCAATGGTACAACTCATTTGCATGCCTGGGGAAGGGCAGTGAGCATGGAGGCTCCATCAACCTAGCCTGCGTTACCTCATCGCCTTCTCCACCCTGAGCCCCATCTGATGAGACCATATCAGCCTACTCCTTCTTCCATGTGGCTTGGACTTCTTGTTAAACTTCTTTGTTTTAATTTAACATTGATATTTTGCCTGACCAAGCATCTGTTCCTAAGAAATGTCTATGGTAATACAGACCCATTTGAAATTTGTGATAACCTGCATTCGCCGCTTTGTAACTGGTGCAAGCTCCAAATCGCACCTAAATATTACACATGAGTCTGCCTGTACAAATCCCTACCTGCAGAAGAACATGTCTGAAACTAGACATTTCTATCCCACCTCTAAAGGCTGTATATTCTGACCCTCAAAACCAGTATATAGATGCGTGAGAAGGCCTTTTCCTGGTTTAAAAAGGCAGCACACCAAAAGCCTGTCTGTAACGGATGCGTCCAGCAAGGAGCTGGTTAATGGCAGCTATAGTCAATTAACCGGTCTCCACCTGGCTCAACAAGCAGGTTTAAAGGTGTGCTGCACAAAGTTCACAGGGTTGTTGGGAGCTCAAAAGGACTGTGCTGCCAGTAATATCCCAAGGAACCAGACCATCTATTCCAGGACCTAGCTGTCACTTGAACCTGCCAGAGGGTGCACCCCATGGACACCGACCCGGGACTGATGTAAAGAGCCCCTGCTTACAGGTACCTCTTTGGACTTTGGGGTCAACGGTTGGCAAGAAGTCTAGCCTCCCAGCCCTGCAGATAGGGACTGGAAAGGGAGTCAGTCCATACAAAGGGATAGGCTGTTTTGTTTATTTGTGCGTTGGTTTTGGAAGATAAGGGCTACATAAATGCCACTGATAATTTCCCCAATCTCTCCCTGGTTGTACCTCTGCACTCGTCTCTTACAAGATGACTTACTCATTAAGACAGCTGACAACATTCATTGAATATTTAATCTTACTCACCACAGTAATTAGACCAAAACCCCTACAGTGATTCTGGCATTGGATGCAGGGAAGGTCTTGTACAGAATTGGTCTTTCATGTTTAAGACTCTATATAAAGTTGGCCTAAGGCTTCGTTTCACTAATGGTATCAACGCTCTCTGTGTGTCATTGTCAGCAGTGGTCAATACCACTATACAGTATATAACTGGCACAGTTGCCATCTTTGATTTTTTTACCTTTTTATAGAGGCCTTGGGATCTAAAATTAGGCAAAATGTAGGTATTTCCGATATTAATATGAATGATTTTGAATACAAGATTTCATTTTTGGCAGATGTGCTTTTAACCCTAACCAACCCTTGTATCAATGAAGAAGCTATTTGCTGAAATAGACAAATGTAATTTTGTTTCTAATTTTAATGTCAATGGCTCTAGGTCAGGGACTCTCCGGTTCAATATCCCCTTATGCAAAATTCCCTAATGCAAATATTATTAAGTTGGTGAATCTCTGTCTTACATATGTAGATGTTCACATCCCTAATAAATATGAAGCAGTATTTTTATCTAAACTATCCACCATTATTTGAACAATTTAAAACAACACCTGTGATCAATGTCAGGCAGCATTTGCATCAATTAAAATGAATGTGGTCCCTCGCATACTTTATCTATTTCAGATCGTTACCGTTTCAGTTCCTCTTTCATACATCATAGATATGGAAATATCTGTCACTAAATGTATTTATCTAAACCTGTTATGGGTGGAGGTCTTAACCTTTCCTGATTTACAAAGAAACTATAAAGCAGCTAAATGTAGCCATTTGTTATACTGACCCTTTCCTGGGATCTAAAACCCTGGGCAGCGATGTAAACTAGCGACACAAAAGTTGGAGAATTAAACTCCCGTCTTTGGGCCTCATTCAGAGAGCGTCGATAAGGCCCTTATCGAGCACTTATCGAACAAAATGGCTACTCGTATTCAGTAAGCCTCGATAAGTGCTCGATAACGGCCTGTATCGACGCAAAATCTTATGACCAAAAGAAAATCGCCAATTGAGCGGCGATCAGCCATTTTCTGAAGGATCATAAACTCACGCGAATCTATTACCGCGAGTCGGCTGTCGCCGCCTATCGTAGCCTATCGCAGCCCTAAAGGCGGTCTTCTCACAAAATCCAATTCACCTCAAAATATAGGTAAATTGGTGGGGAGATGCCTCGATGAGCTGCGATATGTCGGGACTTTGAAAAAATCAGGCCCTTTTCTTGCCTCGGATTGATGCCAGGGGTCTCTGGAGCTGATAGCCATTAATTCCAGCACCGGAGCCCCCCGGCATGCATCCGATGCAGGAAAAATGCATTTACAGCAACTTAATTACCTTAGTGGCTAACCGCTAAGGCAATGAAGGGGTTAAACACCCATGCCAGGCTTACAGTGGCTAGCGAGGGTGGGTGAAGGGGGAATTTGGCCCTTAGTGGCTATTTAGGCCTTGCGGGGGGTTTGCGGGGGGACTTAACCCCTTCATTACCTTAGTGGTTAATACCGCTAAGGTAATAAAGGGGTTAACCCAACCGCTACCCACCCGCAAGGTCTAGAGACCCATCCTTAGGGCTAATACACCCTTCACCCACCCGTGAAGCCTAAGCACCCACCCCAGACTGACTATACCCACCCTGTATCCATTGAGTAGTATAGTAGTACATCATACCCATATAATAATAATATGGGCATGATAAGCCTCTAAAGCACTCAATGGGCACCCTAATTACAATACATTAATACACAAGACACACAATAATAAAACATAACTAAACTCCAAAAAACACACTTCACTAAATAAAAACAGTAGCCAGCTAATCCAATGAATACAAGCAATAACATCAACAATGAATTAATTAAACCATTAACCAATCAAAACAATTAATTCCTAAAACAACTCCGAATTATTTTATAAAGTAACCAATGAAACCAAATAATTACTAAGCCAACTCAAAATTAATAGAAACAGTAACCAATCAAACCAATTAATTACTACAACATTAATGAATTAATTTAAACACTAAAATACAAAGAAATAAATTCAAACAATATCTGAAATAACCATGAAACGCATTAGCTAACATAATACAACATGAACTAAAAACGAACACCAATCGCAAACATTTTATTACCATTAAGCAGGAAAAAAACAAATAATGACAACCACATACTGTAAGAAACTGTAATTAAAAAAACAAACAGCAATACAAAGCAAGAAATGCCCCCCAAATATTGTCATAATAATGTATTAATCTGTACCCTAAAGTGGTACAGATTAATATATTATCAGTCAATGTGCCTCCCCCAAAAAATCAAAAAACACATCCAATGAAAAAACCTGTAAAAAAAGACATTTACAAATATTCAATATATTACTTACCATTAGAAGCGGTGGCCCTCTGACTCCCAGGGAAACAGGAAGCTCACGTACCTTGAAGGCCTCCAACAGCATCCGATGCCATCCGCCATGAAGATCCGGATCAGGTACCCAAATCTTCTTTTTTCTTTCTTTAATCACCTTCTTCTATCTTCATCTGTCACCAATATTTTTACATTTGTTACATTCTTTTTCAAAAAAGTTTAATCACCTGCTAAGTTACTTTCTTACAGTGATCAATAAGAGTATTGAGAACAATTGGTTCTTAGATATTATCTTAGACATCTTTAATCATGCCGTGTTTCCTGCTATTTTACACCCGATGGGTGATTTATGATTAAGAGTGGAATAACAATATAGATTTATATGTTCCACTTAATGTTTTTAAACCTGTTTTGGTAAGTATCATGTCCGTTTTCCTCCACAAATATTCTGTGGTTATTCTTGTGCTGTGAGAGGAGAGCGGACCTGTGTGTCAGGATTGCCTAGACCTCCTGCCTAGCCATAGCTTCCTTGTCCACTGGGTGTGCTGCTGTCTTCTGTTGGCTCTGGGTTCCTCTGTCTGTCTGTCTTCTTGTTGCTCCTGTCTCTGTCCTTTATAGCTTGCTTCCTGTCTGTTGCTTTTGCCTTTGCTTGCTAGTCAGACTCCTACAGTATGCTCATGCCTGTCTTTGATCCTGACCTGTTTCCTGTACCTGTACCTGTATTGTAGTCTGCTCACAGTAAAGGTCCTTGCTAGTAATCTGGCTTGTCCCTGGTTATTCCTGCTCCCCGGTCTCAGTCCCTGCTCCCTGTCCTTAGTCCCTGTCCTGCCCCGCCTGTCCTGTTCCAGTCTCCTCGTTGCCGACCTCTGCTTGTACCTGACTTCGCTACCTGCCGCCTGCCTCGGACCCCTGCTTGTTACCTGACGTCGCTACCTGCCGCCTGCCTCGGACCCCTGCTTGTGACCCCTACTACGCTCGTGCTGTTCCGGCCACCGAGATCCTACCCGCCACAGGAGTCTCCCGTGACACTGTGTGTTGTTTCACAATTTTTTAATTTGTGTGTTTGTTTTTGTGGGGGATTGAGTAAGGGGACCCTGGCCAAGTGGGTATGATCACTTATTTTGTTATAAATTTTACATTCATTTGTGGGATTAATCCTTGTTATATGTGATCGTTAATGGTTTACCTATTTATCAGTAGTCCTGTTGGGATGATTATGTTGGAGGTTCTGAATGAGGGGGGGGTGCGCCCCTTCGTGGAGTTAGTCCCGTTATTTATGAGCGGATCGGGCCGTGGTTATAGGCACGGCAGCCGTTTTTTTGACAGGCTGCTATTGTGTGTGACGTGGCCTTATCGGCTTGCACAGGCCCTCAACTAGGGGTGGAGACTCCCTGCTCCTACCTTCCAGCTGTCACCATGGCATCCATGCCGGTGTGCTGGGCGCGGTTTGACGTTCGTGAGGAGGTGTGGCCTTAGGGTGCGCGATCCAGTATGCTATGGGACGTGACACGCAGGGCTGACACGCATGACGTCACACCGGCGCGCACCCGGTTTTGGTGCCAATTTTAGAATTTCGGATTGGTGATTTGTTAATGACATGGGATATATAAAGGGCCCCCCTTCCTCCAGTCCCCCATACTCCTTGATAAAGGACCCCTATGGTCCGAAATGCGTAGGAGCTTTTGTCTCACCCTTTGGGGTCATGTTTTTGAGTGTCGCTGAATAAATAGACTTTATATTTTTATACCACCTTGCTCCCTGGCAGTGCACTGTTTTTGCTCTCTTCTTTTCTTGCTGGACTACTACTTACAGATTTGCACGCCATTTGGATGGACCATGCAGGACTTTGAAAGACAGACGGAGTGGGTAAGATTTATTTATGAATTATTTGTGATTTCTATGGATGAGTACCGTTATTAGCACTGTGTTGTCTCCAATGAGGTGTCACTAGAGTGCCCTAGGGCATTATAGTTTGTCACCTTCAGGAGACGGTGGTGTTGGCGATTCACATATCACATATCTTTAGTATACCCACTCCGTTATTCACTCTGTCCATCAGTTCTGGTTTATTATTATGGACATACATGTTCGAAGTTCCACCAACTTTGGAGCACCCACTACAGCCTATACCCCTATAATTAATTCATTGTTGATGTTATTGCTTGTATTCATTGGATTAGCTGGCTACTGTATTTATTTCGTGAAGTATGTTTTTTTGGAGTTTAGTTATGTTTTATTATTGTGTGTCTTGTGTACTAATGTATTGTAATTAGGGTGCCCATTGAGTGCTATAGAGACTTACCATGCCCATATTATTATTATATGGGTATGATGTACCACTACACTACTCAATGGGTACAGGGTGGGTATAGTCAGTCAGGGGTGGGTGCTTAGGCCTCCCGGGATTTTATTGGGTCAGGGTGGGTTAACCCCTTAATGACTATAGCGGTTAGTAACCGCTAAGGTGATTAAGGGGTTAGGGGCCATTAGAATATCTTTATTATGTATATATGCTTTCTTGCTACGGAGGACAGAGGGACCTGCTGTTGTGGTAAGTATAACTGTATTTATTTACTTTATTTATGTATGCTAATGCAGTGTTTAATAATGGGCAAATAATCTATTATCCATATCTGGATAATAGTTATTTTGCCCATTACTGTACTGTATGGGTTTGGGCGGAGAGGGGGGGGGGGTGTATTGATGTTTATTAAAATGTTTTTTAATATACATTTCTTTCATAGTGTAGATGTGCAGGGGGTCTCCGGAGCTGAACCACGTTGGTTTTATGTCCGGGGACCCCCTGCTTCCCGAGATACAGGCCTCTTTATGGGGTGCCGGTATCTCCTATGATCTAAAAATCACTATATTTGCTTATTGCTGAGACTATAACTACGGCACACACGCCATGCTCTGCTCAATGTCTAGAGATATTTTGCTGAAAGCTTGCAAGTTGCATAATCTAAGACACATTTCACAATATTACTAGTAGAGATGGGCGAATCTAACCGTGCACTCCACACTAGAACAATCTACCGGAGACTCTCACTGCCGCCACCAATCTAAGTTCTTTCAAAACTAAAGCTGTCTCATATTTTAATCTGGTCTATAATTGTTATATACGCCTATAATATATATGATCTTAAACTGTACATGCCATGTCTTGAATATAATGTATAACCCTTTTCACTTAGTGTAACTATGTATTTGTAACCATGTATTTGTCATTATAACTCTGTGCCCAGGACATAGGTGAAAACGAGAGGTAACTCTCAATGTATTATTTCCTGGTAAAACATTTTATAAATAAATAAAAATAATAGATGTTTAACTTACCATCGATCTCCTGGGTCATTCTCTTAAATAAACCCACTGAAGATATCTTAATAAGTTGGTCACGCACATACAGCACTCTCCGCTGGAAAATGGGAAATCGTGAAAGCCCCACGTCAAGAAAAGCCACCTCCTATAACCCAAGTGAAAACTAGAGTTTTGGGATGTAATGCCCATGGAAAAAAAGGAACTTGTATGTTACGTGACAACGTTAAAAAACATGTCTATGATTAAGGATCCATGGTTTCATTGGATATAACAAATGAGTGTGGTGCCCTATTCACGAAAATATCTGGTCAGTAAAATTAATGATGTAATATTTGTACTTACCTTCTTTTGATCGATTGATGAGCAAGTACTGTACCTTAGCTGCTATATTTAAAAACCTAACTTGTGTATACTTACCGTATTTATTCCCATTTTCTATTCCTTTCCACACATCTTGGGGCTTTGTTAAAAATGAAGAGTTTAAGAAAATGATGGTTGTGGTAAGGATCAATTTCTTGTTTTTTTTTTCAAAAACACAGATTTTTGTTGAGTTTTTATCCGTTCATCATTTCACTTAAGTGAGCCGTTACGATGGCAACCTCTGTCTTAAAGGTGCCTTCCTCAAAGTGATTTGGTAAAATACCTTCTGTTGGCAGCATACTGTAGTGTAAAAAAATATGTTTTTGACATTTGCAGAAAAGTGCGGTTCTCTGATAGTTTTAGGTGAGGAAAACTAGATCACATGACAATGTGTAGCAATTTTTTTTGTCAAATTATGCTGTTTTTATACAATTATTCTAGCAGAATAAATGGCAAAAGAGTTTGCAAACTCACACAATTCTAGTAAAAAACATGTACTGTAGTGCCGACGATTATTCTAAAACAAACCTGGGGCAATCTCCAAAAAGACCCAGGTACATGCTGGGTACATGCTGGGTATATGCTGCAACATTTCACACATTTCTGCAGACAGACTAATGGCCCATGGGATTAACAGCGGGGGTCCCTGGCAGTCCCATTCAAACTGAATGGGACTGCCAGGAACCCCTGCTGTGTTAATCTGATGGGCCATTAGCCTCTGCAGAAATGTCACTGAATTGTACCCAGCATGTACCTGACTAGTTTTAGGCAAGTTTTAGAATACTTGTTGGCTCGTCTGTAGCGCAGTATGTACAATTTTGCAGATACCGTGATTATCTGCCCCAAAGATCTTATAATCTAATTTTGGTGCCTGAGAAACAGAATGTTTAAGACCATGGTCACACAGTATTTAAACCAGGCCCCCCTGTTGCAAACTCTGCTCTTCTTTTTCACATTCAGTGCCCTTACTCACTGAGCCACTCCGTCAATATCACAATAACGTACAGTACACCTATATATTATAGATAACATTGTGTAAAAGCAACGGTTCGTGGAGGATATTCTTGGCAATTTCATTTTGGACATCATTTGTTTTTTTCCTTAAAGAAAATATTCCCCCAGAACGGAAATTAAATAAACCTATTGCTACCTAACTAGGTGCTAACAAACCTGATTAAATTATTGATTGTTAACCTGATTCACATGTTTTTACTTATTTTAGCAAACTATTCCACATGGAGACTCTTTGGGCAAGATCCACAAGGCCATAGTGTTAAATTAAATTAGCGTTATAATAATACTTACGCCTATCCATTAAAGAGAATAACGTAACGAAAACCTATAAAATAGCGTATCACTACATTTCTATGGATATTAGGCTTACTCATATGCAAAAAAAAAATCACCTGCTAATGAACCGTTAGCTTAACATCGCAGATCAACGAAAACTGTTAATGGTAAATAACATAATGATAAATAGCTCACACCGAAATTAGCCGTTAATCACAGCCAGACCATGGCTATCCTCATGTTATTTTATGTGAATTGCCTATAATTTCAAAGGCATGTCTAAAGTGGTACATTCTGTATGCATATTAATATGACAAAGTTTTGTTGGGGAGATCATGTGACCAGGCAGTCACAAGATACAATTGGTGCTCTGCTAGAGAGAGGGCAGGGCTCAAAAAGGGGTGTGCCAGAGCCTGTTTCAGAAGAGGAGGGGGTGACTTTGTAAACGGTTGCTATACAAACAAAAAAGGCTTGTTATATTATAATACATTAAAAATGTCATTCAGTGTTGTTTAAAAAGAAAATTCTACAAGCATTTTCTCATAGTATAGAACTGATTTATTTAAAAAAATACACACAGCTTAGTCTCCAGCTTTAATAGGAACCCACGTTAGCTTTGATACAATGCATCTCTGCGCTATTAATGTACCCTCTACTGCCCTGTCGCCAATCGCCACAAGTGGTGGATCGGCAATGAAAGTATGGCGAGTGAGTTTGCCATCTCCCACAGTAAAAACAAACGTTGTCCTGACGGCGAGTTGCAAGCGCGAGTGCCGCGGCGGCCCATGGAAGTGCTGGTGCTGAGGGGGCGGACCGCGGACAGTGTCTGGGAGCTGTGAGGAGGCGAGTGCCGAGTGGAAGAGAGGATGACCAATCAGAGAACGGCAGGGGCGGAGCCCAGACCCCGGCGGCGCCGGCACCAGAGACTCCTGCAGGGACAGGTTCCGGTGCTATCTGCCAAGAGATAAGGTAAGAAGAAACACAGTCCGGGTTTTGGAGATGATGCTGATATGGGGGGGGAAGGGTGAATGAGTTGATGATGGGGGGGGGGAATGAGATGATGATGGGGGAGGAATGAATGATGATGGGGGGAATGAGATGATGATGATGGGGGGGAATGAATGATGATGGGGGGGAATGAGATGATGATGGGGGGAATGAGATGATGATGGGGGGAGGAATGAATGATGATGGGGGGGAATGAGATGATGATGGGGGGAGGAATGAATGATGATGGGGGGAATGAGATGATGATGGGGGGGGAATGAGATGATGAGGATGATGATGATGATGGGTGGGGAAATTTTTACATGGTTTGGCGAATTTCTCATTGAAAAATAGGTTGCCCACCTACTGTATGCTCTCCTGCATATATCACTCCAATCCTGCTTTGTGTGACACTATTTTTGCATATCACTAGTTTAGTGGATACCGTTAACCTCAGGTAATATAGCGTCTGCCACCTGCAGTATTCTGGTGACGTCACACTATTTGCCCTGATGTAGTAGAGCATTGTGGATCTGGCCCTTTGTTTCCTGAAACAAGCAGCAAAGATCAAATTGTATTTCTACATTTAACATAAAGTAGCAACCCTTCCAGTGCCATCTAGTACACACAATATTAGCTCTCCGCCTCGAAACTTATTCAATATACGTGATTTCAGTCATATCATTGCTTTACAAAGGCAAATTATCCTCCATGACATGAACATATCCCTTCTATTCTGTTTTGTAGAACAATACCTTACACTGTTGTGTACACTACATTACGCATTAATGCCTTTACATAACTACCCCTCCAGTTTTGGGATAGAAGGTGTTTATGTAACGCTTGTGCTACCCACGAGCAAGACAGGACCCCGGTACTGAGGTGGGGAAGCGTGGCTGGCAGGCGGATTGTCAACGTAGCCGGGTCTGGGTTGGAGAGCGCGGGATAGTCCAGAAACTTGCCAAGGTCTGGGGTTGGAGAGGTCAGAAAAGTAAAAATCCATATAGCCATGGTGTGGATTGGAGACGTACACAGAGTCTAGAGTAAGCCGGGATCGATGTCCAGAGAGGGTTCAGCAGTCAAGCCGGGTCGGTACACGTTGAATCTAAAAACTGCAAGAGAGAATGAGACAGGAGCAAGGCACAACAGACGCTGGAGCGCGAGGCTACTGTATAACTAGTTAAGCTCAGCAAAGACTAAAAGTGAGAGCAGGGTATTTAACAGGAACAGGAACCAATAGCCAAGGAGGCGGAGCGGAGGTGTGGCCTCTGCGGAGGTTAGGATAGGCTGCAGGAGACAAGTGGGCATTAGGAGATGTTGCCACGCAGTTGGGGAGCGGTGCAAGGTGTCACGTGAGCGTGGCGCGCCAAAGAAGCGCAGAGCATCCGAGGGGGCAGAGCTAAACTCCATGGCCGCATTAGAAGAGCTGCGCGTGCGTGCGCGCTCTGTAGACAGAGCGGGGGTGCGCGTACGCGCTGGAGCCAGAGCGGAGGTCTGTGCGGAGACAGGTTAGGAGGGAACACGTCGCAAAGGACGTGTTCCCCAATTCCTTACAGTTTAGTGAATAGGACCACACTATCAATTCTAGCTTCACAAATGGGTTTTTTTTTTAATCATTTCTTTTTCAGTGATCGTACGAGCATCGCAGAGAAAAGTTACAAGACAGTAGTTCTTTCTCCATGCCATTGAACCAGCAGACAGATGATAAATGTGCAACACATTTAAGATTTCCAACACAAAAAATATTAACGTTTCTGGTTATGAAAACGTGCCGATTTGCTAATGTTGTTTTCTTATTAAATATTGTTTAATAAGAATAAGATCTACAAGCATATTTTGAATAGTCAGCCTTAAACATTGGATCTAGTTAAAGAGGGATACACAACTCTTTTTTTAAGAACAAAACAATTTGCGTTTGCTGTGTATACAATATTTACATTAGGGTCGTTTTGCTTGACATCTTTTCTGAGTAATGTCTCAAGTAATCACAGTGCTGCCCATTTTAATTTCCCTGAAAGAAAAAAAACTAATAGGTATATTTGATTTGTGGCATTCGGTGATAAACATTTAAATGCATTAGCTCTTCTTTATACAAGATCAATAAAGGTTTAGGGTGAGTTCCCATAGCAAGCTGTTGCATGGCATTGCATCTCATGATTCTTAACTCAATTATTTGAAGATTAAATCCTCTCAAAGTGCATTTCTTTCCTTATCACATACTGTACTCAATTGTGAAACTATACAGCATTGTGAACAAACACTGGTGTCAAATTATATCTCTGCAGACTCTATTCCAATGGCCCACATGGGGAATTTTTAAATAACTACTACTTACCCATGGCGTCTTTGCTCCTTCCTGGGGAAACAAAATGGCCACAAAATCTTGGGGGTGGTGCAAGCCAATAGGAATCTGAATTGCTGCTTCCTATTGGATGGCCATTTAAATCCACCAGCAAATACCAGTAACTAGACCCGTAAGGTCCCCAGAGCAGAAAATAATGTGAATCCAATTATGTAATAAAAATCAATTTAATTTAGGGTGGATTTCTGCTTTCACCCCTTCAAGGGGGTCCTTCAGCATTTGGTTGATGTCGATGGAAGGGGTGGTTCCTCCTCTTCCATGCAGATTGCGGTTGAGCGTTGGAAAATTAGCTTAGTTCCATTATGTACTGTAGACGGTACATCATAAAAGCCACTGGCTTGCAGCTCTCATGATGTTACAAACACTGTATGGCCAAAGGGCGTTAAGGAATTTAAGGAAGCAATCCCAGCGCTTTTTCTTTTAACATGTTTTTATGTTATCTATTTTTACCCTGGATTAAAGCAGGGAGTCTCCATAGCTGAACCCTATTGATTTCCTGCTTCCTGAGATACTTTCCTCCATAGGGGGTGCCGGTAGCCGCTCCGTACGTGGGCCAATAGGAAGCCTATGACATCACAGTTATGTGATGGGACAGCGAAACCTGAGCAGGAGATACTGACACCCCCTAAGGAGGTAAGTATCTCAGGAAGCAGGGGGGCCCCAGAGCTGAAATTAAGGTGGCATCTGAGCTGAAATTAAGGGGGTTCAGCTCAGAGGAACTCCTGCTTCCTACTTAGGAGGAGCTGTTTTTTGGGGGGAAATAATTTTTTTGGGGGGGAGGGAAGGGGCGCACTTATTAGTGCTTGCCTAGAGGCGGCCCCTGCCTTCAGAGACCCAATACATAGCCATTTATTTTTTCTATTCTTTTTACAATGCATTCTTTTTATTTCAAAATGATGCATGCTGAAGTAGGAGGCTGTGCAGCCTCTGCACCAGTCACACACATTCAGTGTCCCTGATGAACAAACCCACCCGGGGTTTTTTTCTGCAGGATTTCTGCAGTGGCCTTTTTGTGCAATATCAGCAATAATTTTTTCCATGGGAACTGTCAACAAACGGGTTCTATCCCCAGAGGGAAAAAAAACAAGAAAGTCCTGAGGCTTGTGGAAAGAAGAAGTGAAGGGAGGGAGGAGAGGAGTGGGTGGGTTTTATGGGGCGAAAATAGTGTGATACTGTAAGGATTCTAATAATTAATCGAGAAATCAGTGAGGCATGCACTCACATTTAATTCTCTTGTTAGTTGCCTTGTGTAATCTCTTTCTTGTTCTTTTGCAGACCTGCTGTCTTGTGCTGCGGAATCAGCACTCACCGTGCTGGAGAGAAGTGGCCCAAATATAGTACAACACTCACTAATGCATGTCTTGTTTTTGTGCAATTCTTTCCAGTGGTGTCAGTATGCTGGATCATCTGCAGCGGAGGTGGGACGCCTTGGCATCCCGCGCATCCCAAGACCTCCTCGTGACATCACACTTTGACCCATATAAAGCTCCGGAGGCTCTACTGGCTCAGAACACCAGGCCAGGTTTTCAAGATTTCTCTAATTAACACAGAATTAAAACTAGGTTTTTAAATATAAGTATTTTTCATTATCAGAACTTGCTTACATATATGTTGTCCGGAAGACCTGAACCTGGAGTGTTGTGGTCTATACAATCAGGGCTGCTGGCAGCTTTCCTGGGGCACAGGACTAGAGATTCTACCGGGGGCCCTCAGTGTTGGCCTTGCAAGCACCCCCCTTTCCCTTACACACCTCCTCACTCTCAACTCCCTCTACGTCCACCCTTCTAACACACCCCCTTCCCCATGTATTTCGCCCCCCCCCCCCCTCTGTCTCTCACTCCTTACCCCCTCTCTCCCTCTGTCCCCCCCTCTCCCCCTCCTTTATCACTCAATGTCCCCCTCTTCTATCACTCAATTATCCTCTTTATCACTCAATCTCGCTTTCTCAATACCCCCTCCTCTATGACTCAATCCCACTCTCTCAATACCCCCATCCTCACACTCAATCCCATTCTCTCAACCCCCACTCCTCTATCACTCAATCCCACTCCTTAATTCCCCTAACCTCACATTCCAGTTCCTCAATCCCGACCTCCCCACACTTAATCTCATTCCTTCAATCTCGCCTCCTCACTCAATCCCACTCCCTCAATCCCCCCCTCCTCCCACTCCATCCCAGTCCCTCAATTCCCTACCCCTCCCTCACACAATCCCAATTCCTCAATCCCTCCCTCCTCACACTCAGTAATGATTACTATATATGAATGTCATATAATTACTGTGTTTAAGATGGTCTTGTGAAGTTCATGCATTTTGTTTTGCAATGGCTCTGAATTCAGGGGTGTTTTATGAATAAAGGGTTTTCACTATCACTAATACAGGTCAAATAGAGATCACTCCACTGTCCAATCCACAGTTCAACAGCCCTCATTAATAAAGCCAATCTCAGTAAGGAAACACGATGATAGTCATATTTTCATTGTTGTAGATTCATCGTTACGCATCACCTATGTTCCTGTGGATTTTCTGCATTCTTATTAAGGCATCTGTCTGTGAATATTTACTTCTTCATGCATCACAGACACGTTTATACATCTGTCCATCACGTTTCCAATATATGATATATGCCTCATGTTTCCAGCTCCACTGCTACATGATTATGAGAATATACCAGTCCCCACAGTGATTTGTTTTGAAGACCCCCCCCCCCTTCTGTTATAGGTCTCTGGAGCTGAACTGCCTTCATTTCAGCTCCGGGGACCCCCAGCTTCCCGAGATACTTACCACCATAGGGAGTGCTGCTAGCAACTCCGGCTGGTCTGGGTGGGGCTATCTAAACGGCGGATTTAAAGCACCCGCGTCATGCAGGTCAATAGAAGCAGTGATGTCATCCCTTGCGGCTTCCTATTAGCCTGTGTGACCGGGAACGTTAAACCTGCAGAGCTGATAACCGGCGCCCCCTATGGAGGTCAGTATGTCCGGAAACAGGGGATCCTCGGAGCTGAAATTATTCCGGTTCTGCTCAAGAGACCTCCTGCTTACCACCTATTAAAAAAACACATGTTCTGCTGCTGTAAGTATAGTAGTTAAAATAACATCTGCAGATTTCACCGAGGTTATAGAAGCAATGACCTAAATGAGATTTTTATAAGTAAAAAAAAGTGTTTTTCAGTTTTATTTTAATAATGCGCCTCAGTAATCTTCTTGCACCAATTAGCAGCAAAACAATTACTGCTGTAGCCGTGTCCCATGTAATGTAAAGAAAGAGTGGCCACCTATGTAGAGATATGAATGGAAGTAATACAGAGATCCGTTGTACATAAACCTGCTAGTATGAGGTCTTCTCTGAAGAATTTCACTTTTATTTGCAGCCGCACGCTACTCATTTAAAGTGGACAAAGGAGAAGGAAATTAAATATAAATGCAGTAATCAGCTGTGAAGTAATAATTTTAATTGCTGGAAAGTTGCCAAATGCTTCATTGTAATATGTACTTCAACATCAAAGGTACTTTTTGTAATAACTGTCAGAAATTCAGCACAGACTGTTAGCATTGTGCAAGGAAACAAATGGACAATAAAACCTACAGAATATGACTTAAACACAGTAAATGATTCCACAGACCCCAACAATATGGTATTAATGTGAGGGGACATGAGATGCAATGACTGCCTACCTCTTTTTCTCTCTTTCTCTGTGAAGACTTCAAACATGGATGCCTCCTGACTTCAATGCCTCTAACATTATGGCCAAGATTGGAGGTTGTTTTCCCTTTGCCTCTATCAAGGTTGCTTCGGTGTAGCGAGTGAGGTCACTTCCTGTTGACAGTAACAAGCGACGTACGCAAACGTAACACTTATATATATATATATTATATACTGTACATATATCTGTATTTCTCTCTTTTTGCACAGCATATTTCCACACACCATCTATCACTTATCTAAACCCTTTCCATAAAGAATTATATGGGCCTATTCTAGCAGCTTCGGTAACTAACTCATCGAGCTTTTTGAGAAGTTCCCGAACGATTTAGCAAGGTTGCTATTCAGGAAGCTCCGATGACCTGCCAAACTCGTTTGGGAAGTGCATCTCCCTAGCGGTAGCGCTCCTGGTCAAACACACCGAGCCGGAGATAGAAAAAAAGCTCCAACTCGCATGTTTGATGCAATCACGCTATTCTAGTTGTTCTGATGAGATCATCGAGGCTCTGAACTATCGAGCTACTAACGCATAGGTAAACACATTGGCAGTCAATGGGCAACCTAAAAATAATTACACAATTAAATAACATACAATCAATGTGTTTCTTACCTTTGATGTCTGCACCCCCGTCCTACGCCAGCACCAACTCTTGACCCTCGATGCAATGCTCCTCAACAGCCGATGCGAAGAAGTGCGTGATCACATGTTGACTGAAGAGACGTCTCTCTGGCAAGTTCTTCATTCTTTTCTTTTTTCTTCCTTCTTTTCTTCTTTCTTTTCTTCAGTTTTCTCTTCTGTCCTAGTAATCCAATGGGGTGGACGTTGCGATATTGGTATTGCGAGTTACATCCAGAGACTGAAATATTCAATATTCAGAGTTAGCACCTCTTCATGTCATGCCTCTTCTAAAGAGACAAAGAGCGTGACGCTTGAAACACGTTGGTGGGAGCCACTTGGGCTTCATTTATGTAATCTGATGCTCGTGATCCATTAAATAATTTTCATCTCATGGGACACACTCTCTTGAAATATTTTTTCTAACTGGCTTAAGTAGTGCTCCAACTTTCCTGATATTGACTCATCTGGATGCTGTGGAAAAACGGAAGCACACCCCATTGGAGGAAAATCACTCAAAAGACCCAGCAAATGTGAGTTTATTACTCGTTTCTTCATACACAGTATATTATATATCCACATCGATGCATTTATGTCTGGACACTAGCATGTGGGAATTCTTACTACAGTGATCGTGAAATTCCATCCAGCTAATCGAACAATAGTGGAGTATTGGTGTTATTACTACTTGAAATATTGGTCTATATATATATATATATGTGGTACTCCAGGGAAAACAGCAGTTTAGTTTCTACATCTTCAAGAACTTTTTCTTATACAAGCTACGGATTCTATAGTTAGAGCACCATACAGCTTTTTTTCTCTTTTTAAAGCAAGTACAATCCATGCGGATTGGCTGTTAGACCGGGCGGTTTGTCACTTTTTTTAATGAGCGGTTTAGAAGAAGGGATTTGCAATAAAGAATACTGTTTTTTCTCACTTTTCATTCCGCTTCTTGTGAACCCACCAAATCGTGCGGTTTGGCAATGACTTTGGATCTACTAGAATACGTCCCTATAATAAATAGGGGGTTCAGCACATATGTTTTACAACTGCTTTATTCTCCATTTTCCATGATGTACCTGATCACTAATTAAAATAATCAAGCTTTTAATGTTTATAATAATGTGCAGTCCTTTGTAAATATAAAAACGAAAGAGAATTTTTGTATCAGTAACACTATACAGCTGCAGCGGCCGTTATTCTAAAACTTCGCCCGGTACACCGCTCGGAATACCCCTGTCATGGCGCGTCATGTTTTCCAACCTTACCGCCTTAAGACGCGAGTGCGGCGAGTGCAGAAATGGCATTTTAGAGTTCTGGTTTTTAAACACCTTAAATTGACACAGTAGTACAGTACTGTACACATTGCAATTCATTCATTTCATTGCACCCAAAGAAACAGAATCCATTAAATTAAACAAAGCAAACGCGCTAAGCGCGGGTGCCTGGGGCGATTGGCCGCATTCATGCCATGTGGAGTACAGCAGAGCACATGAAGTTTTACAATAACGGCCGCTGCAGCTGTATGCTGACAAAAAAAGTTAAGGGGTCCCAGAGCACAGGACTAAATTAGAACTGTACGTAGCTTGGTTTTAATGAGACTGAAATGCAACACATAGACCATAAGAAAACACAAGGTGACTACAACACAGGGTGTTTAATTATTATTTTCATTAGTTTATCATTTACATATCTCATCTATGTGGGACCATTTATCAAAAGAATAGCTCATCATAAAATGTCGTAAAGCCAAACCATTAGTTGCCATGCAATAAGCAGTGATAGAATCCCCAACAGTATTGAGTTTCCTAAACTATTTTCTTTCAGTGAAGTTGGTTGTTATCTTTCACAGAATATCAGCTATTTGGCCTAGGAACATAATGCTCATAATGGCAAGTCTTAAAGATCCTCAAAAAATGCAAGAATATAAGTAAGGCAGCCGCTTACAACACCCCAGAAATCCGCTATTTTGTTTTAGATAGCTGCTTTCTCTTATATTTCTTTAACTCTCTTTATTTTGGTCTTCAGCCTGTATTTGAATCAGCATCTTTTCGGTATTCCATCCAAAAGGTTCTGTAAATAAGTTCCCTTTTATATGTCCACGAACAGTATTAATTACATTGTAATAACACTGTGCAATTCCTCCATTTTATTGCTAAACAATTATATGGCATCTATTCAAATGTAACAAACAATTGCTTTCAGGTTGAATTCAATGATAAATATACTGCTGCTCAAAGCCAATGCAATAAGAAACGAGGAAAATAACATGTTAAAATAGATCAATATCATTACAATTTGCATGCCAATAGCTTCTCCCTTAACTCTTCTTTATACACCGTCACCTACTAACTATATTCTTCTTTTGGGGGAAAGGGGGGTCTTCTTTTTGGAGAACTATCTTCAATATTACTTTGTTTTCCACTAGCACTAGTTCATTTTGTATTTTATTTATATACTAGCTGAGAGCCCCGGCGTTGCCCGGGATGTTTGTGGTGTGGGTGTGGCATTTGGGTGGGGAGTGGTCCACACGGCCCATGTGCGGTGGTAGTGCTGCTGTGGCTGTACTGATGGTGATTGTATCGGTGTGCTGATTTTGGAGGGTTTGGTGCTGATGTGGGGGTGCGGATGTGGGTGTGCCGATGGGGGAGGTGCAAAGGTGGCGATGTGTGGGTGCTGATGGGGGCTGAGAATGGTGGGGAGCCGAGAATGCCAGTGTGCTGGGGGGCATGGGATACCGGTGTGCTGATGTGGTGGTGCTGGGGATAGTGTGTGTGTGTATACATGTTTGTGTGTATACATTGTATGTGTGTGTGTGTGTGTATATACATGTGTGTGTGTGTGTATGTGTACATGTGTGTGTATACATGTGTGTGTATGTATACATGTGTGTATGTATACATTGTGTGTATGTATATATTGTGTGTATACAACATGTTTGTGTGTGTATACACGTGTGTATACACACGTGTGTATACACATGTGTGTGTGTATACACATGCGTGTGTGTGTATACATGTGTGTGTGTATACACATGTGTGTATACATGTGTGTGTATGTATAAATGTGTGTGTATGTGTGTGTATACACATGTGTGTGTGTATACATATGTGTGTGTATACATGTGTGTGTGTATACATGTGTGTGTGTATACATGTGTGTGTGTGTATACATGTGTGTGTGTATACATTATGTGTATGTTATACCTGTGTGTGTATACGTGTGTGAGTGTATGTCTCCATGTGTGTGTGTACGTGTACATGTGTGTGAGTATACGTGTACATGTGTGTGTGTGTACGTGTCTACGTGTACATGTGTGTGTGCACGTGTACATGTGTGTGTGTGTCTACGTATACATGTGTGTGTTACGTGTGTGTGTGTGTGTGTGTGTGTACGTGTGGTGTGTGTGTCTACGTGTGTGTGTGTGTGTGTGTCTATGTGTGTGTGTGTGTGTCTACGTGTGTGTGTTTGTGTACGTGTGGTGTACGTGTGTGTGTGTGTATACGTGTGTGTATACGTGTGTGTGTGTGTGTGTGTGTGTGTCTACGTGTGTGTGTGTGTCTACGTGTGTGTGTGTGTGTGTCCCTGTGTGTCCTTTGGCCCGTCACTCCGCCTCAGGCCAATGAGAGGTGTGCGGGGGCAGGCCAATGAGAGGTGTGCGGGGGCGGGCCAAGGGACCAATGAGGTGGGAAGGGGGGGGAGGAGGGTGGGAAGGGGGGGGGGGAGGAGGTGGGATGGGGGGGGGGAGGAGGTGAGGACGGGGGAAGGGGGGGGAGGGGAAGGGGGGGGGGAGGAGGTGGGAAGGGGGGGGAGGAGGTGGGAAGGGAAGGGGGAGGAGGTGAGGACGGGGAAGGGGGGGAGGGGAAGGGGGGGGAGGGGAAGGGGTGGGGGACAGGAAGGGGGGGGAGGGAGGGGAAGGGGGGGAGGGGAAGGGGGGAAGGGGGGAGGGGGAGGGGGGGGAAGGGGGGAGGGGGAGGGGGGAGGGGAAGGGGGGAGGGGGAGGGAGGGGTGGGAAGGAAGGGAGGGGGAGGGAGGGGGAGGTGGTGGGAAGGGGGGGGTGGAGGTGGTGGAAGGGGGGGTGGAGGTGGTGGGAAGGGGGGTGGAGGTGGTGGGAAGGGGGGTTGGAGGGGGGAGGTGGTGGGAGGAAGGGGGAAGGGGGGGGAGGAGGGGGGAAGGGGGGGGAGGAGGGGGAAGGTGGGGGGGAAGGTGGTGGGAGGAGGGGGGAGGTGGTGGGATGGGGGGGAGGTGGTGGGGAGGAAGGGGGAAGGGGGGGAGGAGGGGGGAAGGGGGGGAGGAGGGGGGAAGGGGGGGGGAGGAGGGGGATGGGGGGGAGGTGGTGGGGGGGAAGTGGGGGAGGAGGGGGGAAGGTGGTGGGGAGGAGGGGGGAAGGTGGTGGGAAGGGGGGGGAGGTGGTGGGGAGGGGGGGGAGGTGGTGGGGGGGAAGGGGGGGGTGGTGGTGGAGGAGGGGGGAAGGGGGGGAGGAGGGGGGAAGGGGGGGGTGGGGAGGAGGGGGGAAGTGGTGGGAAGGGGGGAGGTGGTGGGAAGGGGGGGGGGGTGGTGGGAAGGCGGGGTGGGAAGGGGGGGGAGGTGGTGGGAAGGGGGGGGAGGTGGTGCGAAGGGGGGGAGGTGGAGGGGAGGTGAAGGGGGTGGGGCCAAGGGACCCAATGAGGTGGAAGGGGGGGGAGGAGGTGGGAAGGGGGGGGGGGAGGAGGTGGGATGGGGGGGGAGGGAGGAGGTGAGGACGGGGGAAGGGGGGGAGGGGAAGGGGGGGGGGAGGAGGTGGGAAGGGGGTGGGAGGAGGTGGGAAGGGAAGGGGGAGGAGGTGAGGACGGGGGAAGGGGGGGAGGGGAAGGGGGGGGGGAGGGGAAGGGGTGGGGGGACAGGAAGGGGGGGGAGGGGAGGGGAAGGGGGGGGAGGGGAAGGGGGGAAGGGGGGAGGGGGAGGAGGGGGAAGGGGGGAGGGGGAGGGGGGAGGGGAAGGGGGGGAGGGGGAGGGAGGGGTGGGAAGGAAGGGAGGGGGAGGGAGGGGAGGTGGTGGGAAGGGGGGTGGAGGTGGTGGGGAAGGGGGGGGTGGAGGTGGTGGGAAGGGGGGTGGAGGGTGGTGGGAAGGGGGGTTGGAGGGGGGAGGTGGTGGGGAGGAAGGGGGAAAGGGGGGGGAGGAGGGGGGAAGGGGGGGGAGGAGGGGGGGAAGGTGGGGGGAAGGTGGTGGGGAGGAGGGGGGGAGGTGGTGGGGATGGGGGGGAGGTGGTGGGGAGGAAGGGGGAAGGGGGGGAGGAGGGGGGAAGGGGGGGAGGAGGGGGGAAGGGGGGGGAGGAGGGGGGATGGGGGGGGAGGTGGTGGGGGGGAAGTGGGGGGAGGAGGGGGGAAGGTGGTGGGGAGGAGGGGGGAAGGTGGTGGGAAGGGGGGGGAGGTGGTGGGGAGGGGGGGGGAGGTGGTGGGGGGGAAGGGGGGTGGGGTGGGAGGAGGGGGGAAGGGGGGGGAGGAGGGGGGGAAGGGGGGGGTGGGGAGGAGGGGGGAAGTGGTGGGAAGGGGGGAGGTGGTGGGAAGGGGGGGGGGGGTGGTGGGAAGGCGGGGTGGGAAGGGGGGGGAGGTGGTGGGAAGGGGGGGGGGAGGTGGTGCGAAGGGGGGGAGGTGGAGGGGAGGTGAAGGGGGTGGGGTTGGAGGGGAGGTGAAGGGGGGGTGGAGGGGAGGTGAAGGGGGGGGTGGAGGGGAGGTGAAGGGGGTGGGGGGGTGGAGGGGAGGTGAAGGGGTGGGGGGTGGAGGGAGGTAAAGGGGGGTGGAGGGGAGGTGAAGGGGGGGTGGAGGGGAGGTGAAGGGGGGGGTGGAGGGGAGGTGAAGGGGGGGGTGGAGGGGAGGTGAAGGGGGGCGTGGAGGGGAGGTGAAGGGGGGGGGGTGGAGGAGAGGTGAAGGGGGTGGTGGAGGGGAGGTGGAGGGGAAGGGGGTGGGGGGAGGTAAAGGGGGGGTGGAGGGGGGGGTGTGGAGGGGAGGTGAAGGGGGGGTGGAGGGGAGGTGAGGGGTGGGTGAGGGGAGGTGAAGGGGGGTGAGGGGAGGTGAAGGCCGCTCACTCACCCGTCCGGCCGCTCCCTCAGCCGTCCGGCCGCTCCCTCAGCCGTCCGGCCGCTCCCTCAGCCGTCCCGGCCGGCTCCCTCAGCCGTCCGGAAGGTCCCACGTGGATCTGAGGCGGGAGGCAGCTTGTTGTGGCCGCTCCCCCGCTGTGTCCCGGGGCCACTCGCTCCCCGCTGACTGTAGCGGCGCCGGGGGGACGGAGGGGGGGGCTGAAAGCGCGGGAAACACGGGGAGAGGAGGAGGTGCGCGCGGGTGTGGGTGGAGGCTGATGTTCGGGGAGGAAGAGGCGGGAGGCTCCGGGACCGGTGGGTATGTGAGCCCCCACCCCCCGGGTTATACATGCTGCTAATGTACACCCCCCCACCCCCCCTACTGTGTGTGTGTGTGTGTGTGTGTGTCCCTGTGTGTGTGTGTGTGTGTGTCCCTGTGTGTGTGTGTGTGTCCCTGTGTGTGTGTCCCTGTGTGTGTGTGTGTGTGTGTGTGTGTGTGTCCCCTGTGTGTGTCCCTGTGTGTGTCCCTGTGTGTGTCCCTGTGTGTGTCCCTGTGTGTTTGTGTTTGTGTCCCTGTGTCCTTTGGCCCGTCACTCCGCCTCAGGCCAATGAGAGGTGTGCGGGGCGGGCCAAGGGACCAATCAGATTTCCCCTAGGGACACCGGACATCCAGGCAGGCAGGCAGGCATGCATGCATGCATACAGTGCTTTCACTAATATAGTATAAGATGTATATCTTTAATTTATATAGTGCCATCCTGGTGCATAGCGTTTCACAGCAGTGATACACGTGATATACAGTAATAATATAACACATAATGGGAATAAGCGCTTCAGACATGACAGTAACAATAGGAAAAGGAGTCCCTGCCCCGAAGAGCTTACAGTCTATGTCATATGTCTTGTATATTTCTACTGTAGTTTCATAGACAAGCAACAAGATTCTAGTTTAGGTTTGGCTTCATATGTACACCTGCCTGTGGCTTTACATTAGTAATTACTGTATCCTTCTTGCTTTTGCCCTTTGCGTGCACAGCACTTTGGGGTATACAGTATCCAAACTATGTACCAGATACCCTGCCATTACATAACAGATGTTTGGCATAACAATGACCAGCAGTGGCACCATGTGGTAATACTGTAGGTTCATGGTGAAATTTTTTAAAGCCCCCATTTTATTTTGCAGGGTGGGAACATAACCAAATGCCACTGTTTTCAGCCACGGGGACCCCCTGGTTCCTGAGATACTCATCAGTGCTGTTAATGGGTTTAATTCTCCCTCAGGAGAAGAAAAATAGCATCCAAATCTCAGGTCAAAAGGAAACTGACTTCAATAATAACCCTTTGGCCACAGGGTTTAATTAAATTAAAGTAATTATTATTATTATTATTGAAGTATTTAAACTTTATACTTACTACCATATATGTTTTGTCAATTGGATGTAGCATTGGGCACCCCTGTCTTTGTTGTATACATTTGCCACGCCCAGTAGCACTCTTTTTTGACATAAATATATATTCATGATGTGGTGGGTGTGGGAGTTTGAGCTAGCTGGGAATATGTGTGTTAATCAATTTCTGACTGGTAACAGTTGTATGGAGGTAGGTGGCACCTCCCCCCAGAGCTCACTCCTCCTCACCTTTTTAACTTGGGAGGTCTTTTCACTTTGCTGCAAGAACAGGACCTACTATGGTTCTCATACAGAGGTAAAAGGAAGGGTTCACAGTGTAGTGTAGGACTTGCGTTTTTGGTTATACCTTGACGTTTGGTATGCAGGCTTTCAACGCTTTGGCCAAAGGGTTAAACTAAATAACCAAGTAATTATTATTATCATTGAAGTATTTAAACGTTATACTTATTACCATATATGTTTTGTCAATTGGATATAGCATTGGACACCCCTGTCTTTTGTTGTATACATTTGCCATGCCCAGTAGCACTCTTTTTTGACATAAATATATATTCATGATGTGGTGGGTGTAGGAGTTTGAGCAAGCTGGGAATGTGTGTTAACCAAAAGGAAACTGCACCACCATCGGTTGTGGGTTCCTATTGGATGGCCACTTACATTTTCTTTGAACCAGAAAGTATTATCGGTAACTTTACCAGTAAGTATTTGGAGAACTGGCCATGAGCTGAAAGTAGCGCGGTCCAGCTGGGGAGGGCTTCCCCTTTCCTGGATCTAAATCTGCATAGTATCACAAAATGACTGTGACTTGTGACACTGTGTGAATGCAATCCTGAGTGACAGTTTAAATTATCAGTAATATTCCAGAAGTATAAATACAGCATTTCACATGAGTGGCTTTGCATTTCATCATTTGTGGAGCAAATAAAAATACCACGTTGTGAACACATTCACGTCTGCAACCCTGCTTTCCCCCATTATCTCTTAGCATACAATGCTTCCACTGCAGCCAGGGATTCTGGGTAATGACATGCAAATGAGCACAAAGTGTCACCTTGTATGTTATTTTCCCAGAAACAAGTGCATGCATATTATGCAACACGGCATATTCTAAACTGCCCTTGTAAAGTCATGTGTCAACACAGCACAGGGCTGATTGCAACAGTTTACGCTCCGTTAAAGAGACAATCCAGGCGGATGATTTCTCTTACATTATTTTCTTTTTTTTTTTAACATAGGATTGAAGCAGGTGGGTCTCTAGAGCTGAACCCCCATCATTTCAGCTCCGGAGACTCCCTGCTTCCTGAGATACTTACCTCCGTAGAGGGTGCCGGTACCAATGCCGCGTGGCGTGTAGGGTTCACGTAATGATCGCTTTTCAAAACTCCCGCAGCCTGAGGGCCAATAGGAAGCTGAGATATCATCCAGTGTGGCTTCCTATTGGCCCATGTGACGTGGGAGCTTTAAACTTGTTGGAGATACCAACGCAACCTACAGGTCTGTATCTCAGGAAGCAGGGAGTCCCGGAGCTGAAATGAATGTGGATCTGCTCCGGAGACCCCCTGCTTCAATCCTATATTAAAACAATAAAAAGAAATGTATTCAATCCTAAATTAAAAAAACAATTGCACAAAAAATAAATCGCCCGCTAGGATTTTTCCTTTAAGGTTTATTTTATTTCAGTCTCAAACTTTTTATTTTATTTATTTATGAAAAAAGATAGAAGTGTGAACAGGCTATAGCTGGATACAGGTACTGTATGTGGACTCAGAATTACCTACACTGGGCAAATATATCTGGCCAGGTCACTTGGGGGCTCTTGAAATAGAAATGTCTTTACTTCATCAAGAAGCTGCAATGCTTCACAATGACAATTTGGTGATTGATGGAAGGGGAATGTAGAATAGGGACGCATGCTAATGATACTGTACAATTGTCAATGAATCATCTTGTATTCTGGCATTCCTCTATTATTCAAACCTTCTGGTTTACTTTAAAGCAGCAATCCCAAGCTGTTCGTTCTTTTTACCCACCTTATTTTTTTATTTTTACAACTTGGGAACATTTTCCTCTGGTGCACAATAGTGCTATTTTCACAATGGGGACACCCCGGTTCCCATGATACAGTACTTACCTGTGTAGTTACAGTGGTGGCGAAATGTTCACCAAATCTTGCGGATCCAGCAGAGGAATAGCGAGCTGCAATGCCATCAATTGTGGCTTCCCATTGGAAAGGCCATGTAAATACCTTTAAAAAATCCCAGGAAGACACACCTGTAACTTAACCGATACGTATCTTAGGACTGTGGGGGTCCCCGGAGCAGAAAATAACGTGGATCAGCTCACTAGGAACCCTCATTGTCATGCTATTCAAAATAGGGGGCTAGTTAGGCAGGATTGAGCCTTTAACGTTCTTGGCGCCAGTTAAATGACCCAGGTCATTATAGCCAGCTTACTAATGGGGACCTGTTTTTTTAATTGCTTTGTTTCATGCAGCTGTAGAAAAATGTGTTGGGGACTTATTGTATAAGGATGGGCCTGTTACTTATACACTGTAACATTTAGCACAGCCATTTGTTATAGTAAACTCATAGAACAGAGACCTGAGAATATAATTTTCAGTTGAAGTGCCCAGGACCGTTTTAAGACCTTCGTAGGCCCCAGGCACTTTTACTTCTAGAGGCCTGTGTGTCCGATATTTTTACTAATTTTTTTTTTTTTAAACTTAATTTGTATTACAATTTTTAGGGAGGGGGGGAAATGAAGAA
This sequence comes from Ascaphus truei, assembly GCF_040206685.1. NCBI lineage: Eukaryota > Metazoa > Chordata > Amphibia > Anura > Ascaphidae > Ascaphus > Ascaphus truei. The sequence goes on along the minus strand of NC_134486.1, from coordinate 303,795,434 downwards.
AATAAAAGAAGGGGGGAAGGGTACACAAAATAGAGATGGGAGAAAGAACACATTCATTTAGATTTTTACCTATCAAATCATCTTATAATATTCATTCACACAGTTAATATATATATATATATATATAGCATTTTTTACAACAAAATTAGGTGGATATTAATTTCTGGTTGACCAGCACCCAAAATCCAAGGTAACCACACCTTCTGGAAATCTGCGCAGGCATCGTTGTTAAGACTAACCAATTTTTCCATGCAGCAAATCTGCCAGACTTTATTATTAACTTTAGGGATTGAGGGAATAGTTGGTTGCTTCCATACTGCTACTAGTTTGTGTCTTGCGGCTGAAGATATGTGGCACAGTAATTTACTCTCATGTCTCGTGAGAAGGTAATTTTGACTCATTTTTATGCTAATTTCATCGTTTGCTTGTTTCTTTCGATACTAGCGATATTTGGCATCGATACTTTTGTTTTTCGATATTTAATGGTTCGAAGGCATTTTAAATTAAAATTTTATGTTTTCTCTTATTTTGTGATTTTTTTTTGTTTAGGTATTTTTTCAAGTGAAATATTGTAGGCCCTAAAAGGTTCGTAGGCACTGTGCCTAGACAGCCTAATGTATAAAGCGGCACTGGCCACACCATAAATCCCTGCCTCAGCCCTACTCTGTTGTCTTAATGACCGGTCTTCTCTTGACCCATCGAACAAAACAAATCCCATTTTAATGCAGAAGAATATTGTTGCGTATGCACTGGACATATCTTTATAAAATAATGTATAGTTGCATAAGGCAGGGAGCTCTCAACTCCAGTCCTCAAGACACCCCCCCCCCCCCCCTCAGGTCAGGTTTTAAGGATCTCCCTGCTTCAGCACAGGTGGCTCAGTACCCAATTGAGCCACTGATTGAGCTACCTATGCTGAAGGGATCCTGAAAACTTAACCTGTTGGAGGGGGTCTTGAGGACTGGAGTTGAGAACCCCTGGCATAAGGCATTTAAAAAAGAAAATCCCAGGACAGAAAAATGGCCCAACGTCAGAGACTCGTCTTTGTTCTTCACATCTAAGCTTCCCAGAAACTGTCTAAGTCATAAAAGCCGTAAACAACGAGCATATTTAATTGAAAACAAATCATATGATTGACAGCCTTAGACAATTTAATTTATAGAAGCCCCATGCATTTGCCCTGCAAAAAGATCAGCCTCATGATAAAGTCTTTGGTGACCAATGTCATAACTCACAGGCCAGCAGTTCCTATCACAAAACAGGAGTCGAACCAGTGCATGGCGTACACGTCTCAGCCGAGATAGCTCATCTCTAATTAAAACCATGTGTTTATGTTAAAGTAAATCATTTCAGCCAAAAGCCATATTCTGATATAAAACAGTCCTCTGTTGTCCGTGTCAGTGTGCAATATTTAGAAGGGGAGAAGAAGCAGGAAATTAATTTTAAACCCACTCCTTATTTTTTCCCCATAACAAATAAATTCAAGCGAAAGGCTTTGTGTCAGGCACATTTCCTGAGACTGCACAATTTTATTTTCTGCCTGAGCAGAACTGTCTGATTTGCTTATCTACGTTCTGAGCAACTGAACCTGAATAAAATGTGACCTGTCAAAAAAAGAACCCAGGTACAATGTACATTTTTTTTATGTCTCCATATTCCAGGCATGTCTCACTTCAATGAACTTTTCCTGAATGCTTCCTTTTCGGTATAAAGCATTTGATAGAGATGCACTGTACAGTATGTGAAGATGTGGGAGCCATAATAACAAACTCAAGGTTCCCATCAAGGTTCCCATGTGAACATGTTGTTCACAATGATGGCATGAAGAACAATGCAATACCCCACAATGCAGAGGACGGGTGGAAGGGGGAAAATCTATGGAATTCACCATGTACATTCCAAAATAGCGAAAGCTGGCGCCTGCAATGTGGGACTTAAAACGGATTTATTGAGGAGATTCCCGAGGCTCAGATAAGGGGTCTCACAACATGCATTAACTGACATTTAAGTCAATGGCAGCTAATTTGGGATTGATGCCCCTTATTAGACCTTAGTGAAACCAATTTATTGCATACCTGCTGATTTAAATAGCAATCACATTATTTGTAGGTTATATACTAGTCCCTTGTAGATACAATCAAGCCAAGGCATGATCAAAATATACTCAAATAACTTCACTGTGGAGGATATATCTCATATTGCATGCAGATTACAAGTGAAGTTTTCTGGAGATCTATAAAGTTAGAAGTTAAAACCTAGTCTTTTGAATTATAGCATTGTCACAGGAGACCAGGACTTAACATAGGGATCAAGCACCAGATAAGACACAGAGATCCCATAAAAGTATATTTATTCTGGCCGGATCCAGCAGACACCACACACACTATCACCTACAGAGCTATACTCACTCCACACAAGGCATACAGGGGGGATCCTAGCAGTCCTTGGTGCCCGGTGCCACCGAAATGGCTTACTCAGCACAGCTTCCACTCCTGTGGGGGATCGAGAACTCCAGTCAGTGCTGGATGCAAAATGCAGACAGGCAAGTTTAAATCTCCCGCATCGAAAAGCAGAAATACAGATGTATCAAACATTATTGCACCCAGTATTGGGAGACAAAGCACAACATCTTGGTAACTCCCAGTTTTATTCTATTGAATTGCAAATTGCACGATCATGTGTTAAGACTTGCACCAGTGTAAATTTTTTTATCGTGCAATAACCTTGGCTACATATACACCTGCCATTGTTAAGCATACAGTAATTTCAGTTCCTTCTGCTTGCCTTTTCCCTTCTCCATTTTTGGCAGCTATTTAACACTTCCTTCACCTCTCCCGCCCCTTCTATATGTCCTCCTCCTTCCACTAACAAGGCTTTGGCCCCGCTCTCCTTCTCCTGCCCTACTCTATGGTACTCAGCCTGGCTTCCAGCACGGTGTCCCCTCTCTATTTCTCCTCCGTGTTCGGAGGCCGCTGGGCCACACTCTCTGCCCCTCTTCCTACCTGCTCGTGTGGAGGCCACCCACCTCCCACACCCCATCCCCTTCCTCAACTTCCTCCCCTCCCAGATTATCAACACAGCATTCCCCCTCTCCCACATCTGTATTCACGCTCCCGCACCTACACACTGAGTTTTGTCCTTGTCAGACCCTTCAGCGCACGCTCCTCTCTCCTTCACCCACTGTTTTCTCAAGGTTACAGGTATTAGTTTTATCTTAATTTCATTGTTGGATTATTATTGTGACTATAGCTGCCCTTGATTCATTTGTGGTTGGCATGGGTACAATGAGCCTCACTTGGAACTATGTCACCTAAGAAGGATTATTGCTTATTCTAACAGTTAATTTTTGCCCATCTCTCCCCCAACCTTCTCCTATATTTTACCCTTCAAGAGGACACCCCTGCTCTTCAGACCTCACTCATCCCCTCCTCACTTACATGCATGCTGTACACTCCCAATTTTTTGTCACACACCCGATTTTTTTCACGCTAATTTTTAGCATAAAATAACTTGACGTACACTACAGTCTCACAAGTGAGCACAATTCTGTAGAACTTCCAGATTGACTCCTATGCACAAGGCCCCATTCCTGTATTCCCATGTATTTATATTGTGTATAATAAGTGCCGTTCCATAGAGTTGTGTTGCCAAACCCAAGTATAAAAACATTGTACACAGTCTCTGCCATGTAGATGTCAGGTCAACTTTGTTATTTTAATTCAGCAACATGTTGCAGATAAACCTGTCGTAGGCAGATCAAGATTGGCCGCGACTTTTAAGTCAACACAAGCCAAACCGTGGTAAAGCGCGCAATAATAACACCAATAATATAAAACGATGTGAGAAGTGATACAGCTCAACCCCCTTATAACGCTTTGCTTGAGATCCAAAGAATCACATCGCGTTATAAGCGGATTTGCGTTAGAAATAATGTACAATTGTATGCATTGTACAATAAAGTATTTAAGATGCCAATAATTGTGTTGTAAATATTCGTAAATACGAAAATTGGGAGCCACGCTTGCATCGCGTTATAAGCGGATTCGCGTTTTACCGGGGTTGAGCTGTATATACAAATACAGAAATGTGACAATAAAATAGGCAGGAAATACAGCTCGACACCCTATATAGAACTTCTGCAATAATCTGCCAATCTCTGGGCTGCCACTCCTTGGTATTCCACACGTTATATCCAAGCCATGCCTTGGTATCCTGCGCGTTATATCCAAGTGCACACTGTAAGTGCACATTCTATTGTTTTTACTTTTACATGAGAAAGAACCAAAACTTTCTACACCATTTGTGGATCTTTGGTTTCCTCCATATCTCTGAGGTGTCATCTGCCAAGTTAAAGAGGGGGGGGGACTTTCACCCCCCCCCCCCCAACCCATTGTGAGAACGCTGTTTCCCTAGGGAAGGAATGTCAGTGCATTTACCCCATTTTCCCACTTTGTCTCATCTACAATTGGAAGCTTTCACACTACATTCTCACCCATGTCACTTCTATTTAATCGGTCTGTGGATTTCGCACATTTTAAGTCAAGTGCCTACAGTCATTACAGTTTCAATATATATTCAATTCAAGTTTTAAGAATAATAAGGAAAGAACCCAAAAAACACACTTGTTTAATTAAGCAGCACCAACAGTGGAACGATGTGAAAAACTGCTGTGCTAAGAAAAAGAAAACCAAAAGCAAATAATTGAATAAGTTAATGACAGTATAAAGATTCCTGCCGGCTTTGTTTTCTGCGTAGAAAGATGAGAATCTCTATAGATCTGTGCCGTATGCACCTGAAAGTATCATTTTCCATGGAAAACATTTATGTGTGAGGGCATTAAGTAGAAAAATTAAGCCCTTGTGGTCCATTGCAGTGTAATATACCTACCATAAAAATGACTGGTACAAAATGATATTTCAATTCCCTACACCAGATGGTTGGAATCAATTATCAGTTCAAGACTATGTACAATAGTTTAACTGCATTTGCTATCAAATTGATTATTCTGGTCATTCCCTCATGGGCAGCCCAACAAATTAAATTTAAACTCTCCTTGTGCCAAATTAGAGAGTAAAAGTCCTGTTGTAAATTATATGGATGTGATTTTCAATGTGGAAATACATGAGCAATCTGGGTAAAAGTGCAAATATATAAATGTTATGCAGTGTATTTGTTACGCAAGCTTTATTATTGAAACAGGCATATAAATAAAGAGGTTTTTATATATATATATATATATATATATATTTGAGAAAAAAAGAAGCGCTTGCCACATAGGCATAAATCTGTATCGACTTTTAATATCACAGTAAAGAGGTACAGTTCAACCCTGTTATAGCGCGATCCGCTACAACGTGGTCTGAGCGTGGCTCCCGATCTTCATTTCGCCGTGCGAGGACTTACCGGCATCTAGATCTTTCTCCTCTCTGCAGCTGTCAGCTCTCTCCTCGCTTCATAGGGCTGTGTCCATAGTGCAGAGGAGGGTCATATGACACAAAACACATCCCCCTACACCATGTGGAATTTTTTTTTTTTTTTTTTTTTTATCATCCAATGCTTTATTGCGCGCGCACACCATGTGGGAATTGAACATTAATACATTTTATATAATACACATGCAGGAATCAAACTCAGGACCTTTCATATACTGGTACCAATTCTTTAACGCTACACCACAGGCTTGGTGTGACAAAACAGACTCTATAAATATTCTCAACCTCTACAGCACCTTGCACTATGTATATGGTGGTGTAGAGGTAGAGAATTGGTACTAGCAATTGGGTTCAATTCCTGTATGATATGGTATAATTTATAAAAAAATGTAAATAATAATTTATAAATGTAGGTGCTGTGCTGTGCAGAAGAGGCAGGGACCTCACATCTGCCACGCCATCTTGTACAAACAACGTTTAAAGGGTACCTTGGCCACGCACATGATTCGATCATCTTTTTTATTTTATGTTGCAGGTTGACAGTGGTAGTGCAACATTTCGGGGTGATGCTCCCTTCATCAGGCACAGTGTCTGCGGCGCCTGCTGGGGCGACGAAGGTAATGGTTAAACCCGGTTTCTACATTACTGGGATACAGAGAAGCAAGAAAGGAAATGAAATCAGATGTAAATCAGGGCATGTTTAATCACTGTCTTCTCTGACCACGTTTTTGTACTCCTGTAGAAGACACAGCAGTGACAGATGATGATTTGATAGGTGCGCTGAAGTGCAAGTGAGGGTTCTCAGAGGTGTACAGAATGGTACAGATGCCTCACTTAGTCTTCCTATGTCAGAAATGACAGCAGCTTTACCTTGACTCCCAGGGGCCTCACAAGCTTAAGTAAAATATGGAAACCTATTTCATCATCTATTTATTTTAAACATTCAAATAATCTGTGAAGACGTTTTATATGATCGCTACAGGGCCATATATCATATATAATATGGGTTTGCCTATAGGAAACAAAACAACTGCTTTGATTTGATTTTTGTTAAAAAGGGAAAGTACTGTAGGTTGATTTAAAAATGACTGCAGGTTTGTAGCACAAAATGTTCAAAATCATAATGAAAAAGTAGGGTTAGATTGACAGTTTAGTTATTGGAGACGGCTGTTTTCTTCCCATACTATTAGTTCATGAAAAGCTGCCGTGCATAAGTCTTCAGACCCGTAATACTAAACGGTGCTATTCCAGAAGTCACCTTCTGGTGCCGGAAGTGAAGTCCATTGAAGTGAACGGGCCATATGGTGTGTTATACCTCGTGAATAGCACTGCTTAAGAAACATGGACCTCAGTTCAGGCTGTTATTAAAATATGATAGATTGATAGATAGATAGATAGATAGATAGATAGATAGATAGATAGATAGATAGATAGATAGATAGGTAGATCGTCATTTAAAATTTATTTAGCAACAATAATGATAATAAGTTATAATGTGGCTTATGTCTGGTTACATTGTCCAAGGTAAAGGAAAAACATGACATCTCTTAGTGGAGAAAGCACTGAGTTGGAAGCAGGGGAACCTGGTTCAATTCCCAGTGTCAGCTCCATGTGATATTGGGCAAGTTACTTTATCTCCCTGTGTCTCTGGCACCTCTGGCACCAAAAACATAGATTGTTAGCTCCACGGGGCGAGGACTTGTGCCTGCAAAATGTCTCTGTAAAACTTGCAGCGCTATACAAGAACATGCTATTATTATTATTATTATTATTATTATTATTATTACTATGGTAGTTAGAACTGAAACTGATTGACTGGTACAGCTAAGTATATGAGACAGACCAGATATTCCTAATAACTGATATAGTTACTTAAGCACCCAACAGGTTAACTACTGTAGGTAATTATGTATTTGTTAATCCAACTGCAACTCATTGGCTGATATAACTAATTATATAATATATATATATATATATCTGTATACTGAGTGTATATACTGGTGTGTAAGTATATATGTATATCTTTATATTGCGCTCACAATGTACTGTGGTTTACAAAATTATAATGCAATAAATGCAAACACAATCAGACAATAGGAGAGGAAATCCCTGCCCCGGAGAGCTTACAATCTAAGTGAGAGTAGAGAGAGAATAGACAGGTCAGATGGTGTATATTGATATCACTGCCTATTATAATAAAAATAACAGATAGGGTTGTTTAAAAAATGTGTGTATAAATGTCTACTATTTTAAATATAATATGTAATTATATAATCCAACAGATAAGGGTGTTACTGTAACTTGTAACCCAACTGGAACTAGCTGACTGGTAAATTGTGGATATATATGCTGACAGAGTAGGAGACAGGTCAGAAGATGAGTAGTACAAGATAATAGTTTCTTTTGTAATAACCTGGCACCAACACAGATAAGAGTGTTATGTTACTTGTTTTTGTACTTAACAGAACAGAAAAAAGTCAGATGGTGAGTGACTTGTCTGACTAATTACTGTACAAGACAAATTTAGTATAAATTACATGTTATATATAATTAAATTCTAAATGACATACTAATGATTTATTTTGTCTCTCTGCCCCTCTGTGTCTCTATCTGCCTCTGTGTCTCTCTCCCTGTCTCACTGGTCATCTGTCTTTCTCTGTCTCTCTGACCCACTGTGCTCTTTCTCTCTCTCTCTCTCTCTCTCTGAGTCTCTGTCTAACTCTGTCTCTCTGTATCTGTATCTGCTTCTCTGTGTCTCTATCTGTCTCTTTCTCTCTCTGTCTCACTGTCTCTCTGTCTCTATCTGCCTCTGTGTGTGTCTCTCTCTCTCTGTCTCTCTGTGTCTCTGTCACTGGGCCTTTCTCAGAAAGCCTCAATAAGGCCCTTATCGAGCACTTATCGACCAAAATGGCTACTCGTATTAAGATAGCCTCGATAACTGCTCGATAACGGCCTGTATCGACGCAAAATTTTATTGCTATCCGAAATTCGCCGACTAAGCAGCGATCAGCCCCTTATCGACCATTTTCGGATGGTTGATAAACTCGCGCGATTCAGAGACCCACGAGTCGACTGTATCGGCATATCGCAGCCCTAAAAGGTGGTCTTCTCCCCAAATCCAATTCACTACAAATTTTTTGGTCAATTGGTGGGGAGATGCCTCGATGAGCAGCGATATGTCGGGACTTAGAAAAAATCAGGCCCCTTTCCTGCCTCGGATTGATGCCGGGGGTCTCCGGAGCTGATAGCCATTAATAGCAGCTCCGGACCCCCCCCGGCATGCATCCGAGGCAGGAAACTTGCATGTACAGCAACTTCATTACCTTAGCGGCTAACCGCTAAGGCAATGAAGGTGTTAAACACCCGTGCCAAGCTTACTGTAAGAAACCTACAATACAATACAATACAGTGGCTAGCGGGGGTGGGTGAAGGGGGAATTTGGCCCTTAGTGGCTGTTTAGGCATTGCAGGGGGGTTGCGGGGGGGGGGAGTTAACCCCTTCATTACCTTAGCGGTTAAGGTAATAAAGCGGTTAACCCAACCGCTACCCACATGTGTTTTTTTCATTTTTGGGGGAGGCACATTGACTGGTAATATATTAATCGGTACCTCTTTAGGGTACAGATTAATACATTATTATGACAATATTTGGGGGGCATTTCTCGCTTGGTACTGGTGTTGCTTTTTGGCATTTCATGTATTATGTGGATGTCATTGTTTGTTTTTTCATGCTTGATGTAATTAAAGGTTTGCGATTGGTGTTCGTTTGTATTTAATGTTATATTATGTTAGCTAATATGTTTTATGGTTACTTCAGAGATTGTTTTAATTTATTTTTTTGAGTTTGAATGGTTACATTCATTAATGTTGGAGTAATTAATTGTTTGGATTGGTTAGTGTTACTATTCATTTTGAGTTGGTTTAGGAATTAATTGGTTTGATTGGGTAATGGTTTAATTAATTCAGTGTTGATGTTGTAATTGCTTCTATTGATTGGATTAGCTGGCTACTGTTTTTATTTAGTGAAGTGTGTTTTTTTGGAGTTTAGTTACGTTTTATTACTGTGTGTCTTGTGTATTAATTTATTGTCATTAGGGTGCCCTAGAGTGCCATAGAGTGCTATAGAGGCTTATTATGCCCATATTATTATTATATCCGTATGATGTACCACTATACTACTCAATGGGTGTAGGGTGGATATAGTCAGTCAGGGGTGGGTGCTTAGGCCTCCCGGGTTGGTATCGGGTCAGGGTGGGTTAACCCCTTAATGACTATAGCAGTTAGTAACCGCTATGGTGATTAAGGGGTTAGGGTCCATTACAATGTATTTATTTTGTATATATGCTTTCTGGCAACGGAGGACAGAGGGACCTGCTGTTGTGGTAAGTATAACTTTATTTATTTACTTTATTTATGTATGCTAATGCAGTGTTTAATAATGGGCAAATAATCTATTATCCATATCTGGATAATAGTTATTTTGCCCATTACTGTACTGTATGGGTTTGGGCAGAGGGGGGGGGGGGGGCGTGTATTGATGGTTTTTTTAATATTTATTAATATACATTTCTTTAATAGTGTAGAGGTGCAGGGGGTCTCCGGAGCTGAACCACGTTGGTTTTATGTCCGGGGACCCCCTGCTTCCCGAGATACACTCACCTTTATGGGGTGCCGGTATCCCTCTGCATTGAAATGTCCCGCGTCACGTGACCGCGACATTTCCTTGCATAGAAGATACCGGCACCCCATAAAGAGGCCGGTATCTCGGGAAGCAGCGGGTCCCCGGACATAAAACCAACGTGGTTCAGGTCCGGAGACCCCCTGCACCTCTACACTATTAAAGAAATGTATATTTAAATAAATAATTTTCGGGCGACATTTCAGCTGGGAGAGGCGGCTCTCTCAGAGCAGCTCTCTCTGCAGCAGAAATGAATCGCTGGTTTAGGCCTTTTCAGAGGCTCGATTCTCTCACTGGCAGCAACTCGCCTGTTTTGGGCATTTTGCTATCACTGGTAATCGAGCCTTTCTGAATACCGTGATAGCAACGCCCACAAAACAGTCATTTTAAATTCCCTGGCGATTTTTTTTATCAACCCTCTCTGAATAAGCCCCACTCTCTCTCTGCCTCTTTCTGCTCCTGTGCCTGCCTCTGCAGTGCCAACCTCCCTTCCTACGCCCATGGTGGCTAGCAAGGTAGGGGCGATTTTTACACTTAGATTACGCTTATAGTTCTGGTTACAGCGACGCGACCCATGATGTCACACATCGCTGTAGCTGTAGCGAAAGTTGCACTCTGGTTTGCGATGTAGCTGAAGATAAGGGGCTGTGACATCAGCTAGCGGGAGGCAGATATGCTATGTGATTGGCTGCTGCCAATTTTGGTAGCTGTGACATCAAACATCGCCATTGCTCCGACAATGGGCGGTTGCTACGGACTACATTTAGTTGCTTTGCAGCTGCACGCCGTCGCTCTAGCCAGTACTAAAAGCGCAGCCTTACTTAGGAAGAGGGAAATATCGCAGTATCCAAGCCGAGCAGGAAATTGAAACATTCCTATTATATTACATCATGTACTAAAATGGATTTACTAATAACATATTCCTAAAATGCAATTATCACCTATACAAATATAGTATTAACGTTAAAAAAAGTAAGAAATGCCGGTCCAAGTATTTGATGTACTGTAATGTAGCAACATATGGTGACATGACAAATTTAGGACACTTTCCAGTTGTGGGATTTATTATTTATCAAACCCTTAAATCTCTGGACCGCTGCAACACTGCTGAATGTGTCTGACACTTTACTTTTAGAATTATTGTCATCTACTACGCTCAGTAGCATCGGCATTGACTAGTACTTGAGAACTTGTTAGCAAAGTGAGTACACTTAGTTATTTGAAAGCCTGATAAGTACGTAACCTGACATAGCTATCTGGTAGAATCTACCGTGCAGTGCAGGGGTGGCCAATTCCAGTCCTCAAGGGCCACCAACAGGTCAGGTTGCAAAGATACCCCTGCTTCAGCAGTGGTGGCTCAATCAGTCGCTCAGTCAAACCTCTGATTGAGCCACCTGTGCTGGAGCTAGGACTGATTGAGCCGCCTGTGCTGAAGCTGGGACTGATATAGCTATCTGTGCTGAAGCAGGAATATCCTTAAAACCTGTTAGTGGCTCTTGAGGGCTGGAGTTGGCCACTCCTGATGTAGTGTATCAAATGCAGTATGTTCCTGCAGCCGAAGCAGGCTGTAAGGATACTGCCCCATCAGCAATGGCTGCCTTAGTGAGGGATCTGCTTTCATTGAAGATACTGTACATTGGTTGAAGAAATTGACAGCATTGACGGATTCCATCTTTAAATTGCCCATACCTTTTATTTGTGTTAGGCTTGGTCTTAATGAATCCCCATGAGATGCTGTTCTGCATTTTTGATCACTGAGCCACTGTAAGGTTTGTTGCCAATAGACCAATGAAAAACACTTCCGATGGACAACAGATGATTAACCCCTTCAGTGCCAGAGCAATGTATGCTTCGTGTACTCCGGCATCTCTCTATTTCCCAGAAGAGTGCTTGGTCTTCATTTAAATTGGTTATTTGCTATAATATTATTATTCATCAACACATATATGGTCTAGAGAGATGTGCACATAGCCATTAAAAGCCAAGTAAAGCAACACAGAGAACTCTTGCTTCCAATTGATAAAAACTAAACTAATTTACACAGAGAAGCAAGGCAATTAGACTCTACATGGATAAAAGGGGGTAGATAAATGGTAAACATCTACTTTGCCTATAGTGCCACCGACGGCGACGGCGACACGATGGGTGACGCCACCCATCGCCGTCACCACCGGCGAAAGTTATGTTTCGCCGGTCAGCGGCACCGCGGGATTCCCGCAATTTGATTTGTTCCAAGGCCGTCACGTGACGTGACGGCTCTTGAAAAATCAAATTTTGCCGGTGGCGGGTTTTGGCGATGGCGACGGCGACGTCGCTCCCTCGCTTATTGCCGTCGCGTGCACTATAAGCGCACGCGGTGGTGTCAATGCTTTTGTTTTCGGGCTAATTCTCGTCGCCGTCGCTGGCACTATAAGCGCAGCCTACACAGAACATCCAGAACGAGGTGTCCTTTTTCAACAATTTGTAGAAGTACCATATGTGAATGAAATCCATATACTGTACTGTAGGAGCCTCAACCTGACTGGTATGCTACTATAATACTTTATCAGAGCATCCAGAGTTATTAAGACAGCTGTTATGTATGAAGCTACAGCATGTGTCTGAAATGCCTATGAGAAAGAATAGTAATTCAACATTTATATTTATTTAGACTATATCAATTAACATTGATAACAACCCAATAATAGCTTTAAGAAATAATGTATTAATCCATTGTTGCTAACATTAGGGTAAACAAGATTAAATTATCATACAATACATACATACACAATCCTTCAAATGTATATAATTAAGTTGCTAAAGTCCACATTTTATCATGCGTTCCATCTTGCTTACTGTATAATGTAGTTAGTATTGTTTATTGCGATAGAATTTGAACTATTTATGCTTCCTATTTCACTGTAAGCATTAAACCAAGGACTGTAGTGATTGTAGTTAACGCTAGAAATTACATTTGACATAGCTGGAAATGGGGTGTTTCTGCACAGCCGTGGATAACCGCAGCGTCTTGGTTATAAAGAAGTGACATTTGTTTGAGTGTATGCAATACCATCGGCCACCATCTGAGTCCTGGTTTACTAGAGTCCCCTCAAACAACATGGGTAGAGACACCAGTGCTCAGGGAGAAACACACCTGAGAAACCTGGGATATATGTGTAGCACTGTTTCCCCCACCCTCCGGGAGATACTACTAGTGTGGTGCTGGGGCATACCTGTTATTATCAGGAGAGCTGAGATGATCTGCGATGTAATGGAGATCAGGACAGGCTTTTGGTGATCCTTGAGATTCTTTCAGGTGCTAGCGCCTCCAGTTATAGTGGGCTCCAGGGTTCCAGAGATCAGCCCCCACCACAACATACCTTCCATTTGCCCAGGGACTGACACTCAGACAGAAGTATAAAAGAACCAGGGCTTTATTAGCAGTCACTGCACATGATGGTGATACAGTGTTGCAGGGTTTCCTAGGATTCAGTCCTATGGATGGTGCTAGATTCCCTTGGCAGTATAGGGTCCTCTATCAATCAGATGTTCCCGTGGCCCCAAAGGCTTGGGGTGGGCACGCTCATCCTTGATGGGAGAGGCTCACAACCCTACTGGTCTCTTCCTCCTCCAGACCAGGACTACTAAAGTTAGTCACTTCCTCTCATCAGGAACCAGAAGGGGCGGGCTCATGGTTTATACCTATCCCTGGTAGACTTGCACAGGCCATGAGTCACCACCACACTTCTGTCCATCAGAGAGGAGCATGTAGGGGGGTCACAAGCCCACAGAATTAACCTGTCGCAGCCTGCAGCTAGCAGGAACTTACATAACAGGGGGAAAGACAGGCAGAATAGATATACCCGGTTACATATGCTAATAGGATATGCCCAGTATATTTTAGTGACTGTGGGTGGATATAATGACATTCGCAGAAATGGAGCATGAATGGAAAACGACAGTATTCCCCCATCTCCAGTTAACACAAGTGTAAGAGTTACTGATCTGCAACTAAGGCTGCACTTATAGTGCCGGCGACGCGACAGGGACGCTATGTCGCGGCAAAACAAATGCATGGCCGCCATCGCGTGTGCTTATAGTAAGTGTGACACGGCGGAGTGACAGATTGGTCGCGATCGCTGGACTATCTCTATTTGATTTTCCATCGACCGTCGCCTGACCGTCGTGTCGCCGTCGCCAGCATTATAAGCGTAGCCTAAGGTAGAGGAGATACAGCAGTAGTAAGAATTACTGTCCTTGGTGCCGAAGACCAACACATAGAAGTCCGTGGCACAGGAGACATTGTTTGCTATGAATGTGCTGCGTGGGATCAACGCTTCCAAATTGGACACCCCCCCAGCATTATTCATTGGGTGTCCTGACCACGCGTGGCAACAGAACCACAGTAAGGCTCCCTACATCTGTTAGCTCAAATCAATGGGACTAACATTTTTCGTGTCACGGGGAAGCAGCTTCACTTTGTATTAAATAAAGTTGGAAGACTTAATTCTCATTAAATCTACATGGGGGGGGGCAGGGCAACTCCAGTTCTCAAGATCTACCAACAGGCAAGGTTTTCATGATATCCATGCTTCAGTCTTCGACTGAGTCACTGATTGAGGTACCTGTGCAGAAGCCATTGGTCTACACTGTGCCCAGATCTAACAACACACCGTGCAATGTAATAGAGATGTGTGTACCTGCTGAAACTCTGTTTCAATTGAACTTTTTAAAAATTACAAAAAATCGACAGTTTAGCTCAAAGTTCTACTGACAGGGCCCAAATTGTTAAAAGTTTGAAATTTTGCCTTTTTAAAGTGTCAAAATAGCGGCCCCACATTTTGGAGGCATCCAAAAGGCAGTCTGCGCCTTTCTGTAAAACAAATAATATATATATTTTTTTTTTTACTGTATGCAGCCTTTTATTACCTTTAGAAGAAACCTAATTACCTAAACAGCCGATCAATTCATTCTCCCGTGATTGTTCAACAAAGATCCAGGGTTCACTTAATGGCTGCCTTTCAGTTTCAATTAATTCTTCAGTCAGTGTAACTCAGCAGCTACAATATATTCTTATATTGCTAAGGTAACATTATCTATTGTTACAGTTTGCAGCTCAAGCTGCTGCGAATATTTGCAACAAATTATCCCCAAACAGGAAAGTGTTGCAAATATCTTGCACTGCTGGGGCAGTTTGCTAAAACCTGCTATAGAAATCAAAGGATGCTCCGTATATTAAACCTCATTAAAAATGGCATTAAGATTTTAATAAAATAAAAAAAGTAGTAAGTATTATCTATTACTATAGAACTGATTTATTATAAAAAAAAAAAACAAATGTAGGACATTGCTTAGATTGCTCCTTTAAAAACACGTTTTTTTACAAGTTTAATCGAATTTCGAAAGTGAAAGTAATCAAAATCGCAATTCTAATATGACATTAGTTGAAGTTGCAACAAACTTTTGTAACGAAGCGGACTTCTTTGCCAAATCGGAACAGGCAAAATATTCGCCAAGTTCAACTAAGCACGCGCAAAGTATGCATATCTCTACAATAGAATTACTGTATGTTGAGTCAATCTATGAATTTTGCAAACACAGTGTTTTAGCAGATGAATAATTGAGAAAGACTTGTGATTCAAATTATTTATTTAGCCTTTGCCAACAAAACACCAGATGTGCATAAATGGTACTTCATTCACATATTGTCAAAAAAGTCTGAGAGTAATGATATTGGACAGTATCACTATTGACACTATGTTGAGATCATTATTTTGGGCCCTGAATGCACTGTACAAGCACCATTGTATAATATAAATGTCATTGTTTTTCTTATTCTAGGCAGAAAATATTTTAATACATATTCCTTTGTATTCCATACCTTAAAACAGGGTTGTGCGCAAACTTTTCCAGCTGCGCCCCCCTACCTGATCCCCCGGTGCTCGCGCCCCCCACTACCTTGGTTTCTGGCATGTGGGGGTTATGTGACATCACGTCATGACCCCGCGACATCATGTGACACTGCATTGCCATGGCGATGGGTCATGTGATGTCACATGGTCCCGCGGTCTCATTTGACACACAGCCGGCTGAATCAAGGTAAGTGGAATGTTCCAGAGGCCTCACGTCATCCCCCGGCATTAAATTAAATGCCTTGGTGAAGAGCGCGGGTCCTCTGCAACAGCCTGCACCCCCCCCCCTCCAGAAAAATCTCGCGCCCCCCCAGTTTGCCCACCACTGCAAAATGCCTGAAGGTCTATACAAGGTCTGCACATTAAATTGTAAGCCTATAATGTATGTCACAGTAAGAACAGCATACTAATTAATCTGTAACAATAGCACATTATTTCCCAAGATATCAATAACAATTTTTGTCAAGTATGTCAATAAAAACAGATTATGCCTTAAGGAAGGCTATTTGCTTCTGAAACTTTTTATGGTTATCATTAAATGAATAATAATATGTATTAGCGATCACTATGAAAACAACAAGCAATTTAATTACCTACCTGTAGCTATCAGCCCATCTTAATATTGAAATAATGCTTAAAACATATTTATCAAAAGGAAACTATGCAACACCAACTAGGGGCTGCTACTTTGTGTAAGTGTTCGGAAAAAAGCCTATTTTGGGGAGAAAACCTATTTTTTATATTTTTTTTATTGTACGTTCCGTTTCATCCAAATGTTCCAAAATACAATTATGACCAAACCAAAATAAAAATGAATAGTATTGTTCTTAGCCATTTATTTTATCCCATTTCTTTCTGAAATATAAATACAGTATGCAGGCTCTAACCTATGGTAAAATCTGTATGAAACAGAGCAAATACAAAAGAGCCATGTGCCATGAGCACTATTACATGATGTATATTTAATATAAACGTTACTAGCTAAACGCCAGCAATTCTCAGAACCGGAGAGAGGTTATAATGGAGTCATGTGATGTGCTGCTCGTGTGTGCGTGCAGAAGCAGGTGGGGACTGAGACATTTTGGTGCAATTATTGATACTGTGCGTGTGTGTGTGAACTGTTTATTTGTCTTGTCTTAAATAGTAGTGTGTGGGTGTGATGTTTGCTGCTTGAAGAACAGGAAACATCCATAATAATGGAGCAATGCCATTTTTATCCTCATCCACAAGGAAAGAACCAAACCAAACCTCATGAACTACAGACCAATCTGCCACCTTCCAATAACTCGTACTGGATTTTTTTCGGAGATACTCACTAATCGGCTGCAACAGACATAAAGAACAATGGGGATTTTGCAGAGGCTATAACACAATGGACCACAGCCAAGTTGTACAAGAAGAGATTTCCCATGAAATGAATAAGCTCTACTCCGCTCAGGATTCATAGATTACAAATAAGCATTTCGGTTCTGTCTACTCCTCAGACGTTTTTAATGCCTTAAGATGTCAAAATGCTAATGAAGTGTAGTAATCACACGCAAGAGGTTGCGTCATTATTGTGCCAGAGCCCTTCCAGCGCTCAAAGAGTTAAACAGTGTGCTGACTGGCTCTGTCTAATATATATATATATATATATATATATATATATATATATATATATATATATAATTAGGTCCGGAAATAATTGGACACTGATACAAGTTTTGTTATTTCGGCTGTGTACCAAAACAAAATTCAAGTTACAGTTAAATAATGAATTTGGGCTTAAAGTGCAGTCTATCAGCTTTAACTTGAGGGTATTCACATCCAAATTGGAGGAAGGGTTTAGGAATTACATCTCTTTAATATGTTGCCCCCTCTTTTTCAAGGGACCAAACGTAATTGGACAATTGACTCAAAAGCTGTTTCACGGACAGGTGTGGGCTATTCCTTCGTTATATCATCATCAATTAAGCAGGTAAAAGGTCTGGAGTTGATTCCAGGTGTGGCATTCGCATTTGAAAGCTGTTGCTATGAACCCACAACATGCGGTCAAAGGAGCTCTCAATGCAAGTGAAACATGGCATCCTTAGGCTGCAAAAAAAAAGAAAATCCATCAGAGAGATAGCAGGTACATTAGGAGTAGCCAAATCAACAGTTTGGTACATTCTGAGAAAAAAAACGCACTGGTGAGCTCTGCAACACAAAAAGGCCTGGACGTCCACGGAAGACAACAGTGGTGGATGATCGTAGGATCCTTTCCATGGTAAAGAAAAGCCCCTTCACAACATCCAGCCAAGTGAAGAACACTCTCCAGGAGGTAGGCATATCATTATCCAAGTCTACCATAAAGAGAAGACTTCACGAGAACAAATACAGAGGGTTCACCACAAGATGCAAACCATTCATAAGCCTCAAGAATAGAAGGGCCAGATTAGATTTTGCCAAACAATATCTAAAAAAGCCAGCCCAGTTCTGGAACACCATTCTTTGGACAGATGAAACTAAGATCAACCTGTACCAGAATGATGGGAAGAAGAAAGTATGGAGAAGGCTTGCAACGGCTCATGATCCGAAGCATACCACATCATCTGTAAAACACAGCGGAGGCAGTGTGATGGCATGGGCATGCATGGCTTACAATAGCACTGGGTCACTAGTGGTTATTGATTATGTGACAGAAGACAGAATCAGCCGGATGAATTCTGAAGTGTATAGGGATATATTGTCTGCTCAGATTCAGCCAAATTCAGCGAAGTTGATTGGACGGCGCATCACTTTACAGATAGTCAATGACCCAAAACATCCTGCGAAAGCAACCCAGGAGTTTTTTTAAGGTAAAGATGTGGAATATTTTGCAATGGCCGAGTCAATCACTTGATCTCAACCCGATAGAGCATGCATTTCACTTGCTGAAGACAAAATTTAAGGCAGAAAGACCCACGAACAAACAACAACTGAAGACAGCTGCAGGAAACGCCTGGCAAAGCATCACAAAGGAGGAAACCCAGCGTTTGGTGATGTCCATGCGTTCCAGACTTCAAGCAGTCAATTCCTGCAAAAGGATTCTCGACAAAGTATTAAAAATTAACATTTTATTTATGATTGTGTTCATTTGTCCAATTACATATGAGCCCCTGAAATAAGGGGACTGTGTATGAAAAGGGTTGCAATTCCTAAACTTTTCATACAATACTTATGTTCGACCCCTTAAATTAAAGCTGAAAGTCTGCACTTCTATTGCATCTTGGTTGTTTAATTTCAAATCCATTGTGGTGGCGTACAGAGCCAAAATTATGAAAATTGTGTCAGTGTACAATTATTTCCGGACCTAACTGTATATATATATATATATATATATATATATAGATATATATAGATATATATAGATATATAGATAGATATATATATATATAGAAAAAAGGAAAGAGAAGAAACAGGCGCACACCTAGTGCATTACCACAATAAAATTGTATTGAATGAACATAAAATCTTACAAATGCCCACTCACAAAAGTACAGCAAATATAGGCGTGTATGAGATAGGCTCTCATGTGCCAAGCAGCTTGATCACCAGCATCCGTCCGCAATCAATGGCGTCGTCACGAGAGTCACCTCCGTGGAACCGGAACCGGTAGAGGGGTCCTTCGCCTTCGGTGTTCAATAGGACAGGTCCCTCCAGGAAACAAACACCTCCAATGTAACTGATGTAATAGGTTGTTAGCCGGGAGAGCAGCACACGGGAGCCAAAATTCTACAATCAAACTGCCGCAGTGTTCGTGGGCAAATGGCGGCCAGAGTCTAGCCACGCCCTACGCGTTTCGTCATCAAATGACGACTTCTTCAGGGGATACCCTCCAAGCACCAGTCCTTGGTATTTATAGGGAGGTAACAAGCAATTTAGCCAATAAAGTATTTAAAGCAGTCAATTAGTCGATTACATTACATATACCTTGAATGGAGCAATTATACAGTGCATATAAGTATAAATACACGAGTAGC
Source organism: Ascaphus truei (assembly GCF_040206685.1). NCBI lineage: Eukaryota > Metazoa > Chordata > Amphibia > Anura > Ascaphidae > Ascaphus > Ascaphus truei. The sequence goes on along the minus strand of NC_134486.1, from coordinate 303,775,454 downwards.
ACATTTTATGAGGACCCCATTGATTATTAAGGAGTAGTGTACGCAATGTCAATATAGCAACAATACTGATGTTATCAATATAAATAATTGAGTGGATGATCTAGAGATTAGTCAACAAACAGCACTAGTAAATGTATTCTGATTAGATTACTGGAGATTATTTCAAGACAGACAAGAAAGAGGAATTTAACAAATCATATCTGTAGAATATAAATAATTTCTTAAAAGACTTCTTAAAAAACAACAATAATTGGTTAGTCCAAAATACAAATCACTGATATCTAATTTGAACTATTGATTAATGACATCATATACATTAATCCATAATTACCACCAGGATAGTTAACTAATTTATCACCAAGATAGTTACCCAATGTTTGGATGCCAGCATGGAGTCAGAGGAGGCAAAGTTAGATGGATCCAAAGCAACGACAGAGAAAAGGAAGCGAAGGTGACTTGCAATGTGATTTTAAATATTGTGGTGTTTAATTAAACATGTGCATGAAGGGTGTTATCATACATAATATAAAAATAATATGTTGGAATATTGTGTTGGTGTCTATAATCTTTGCGGACGGATGCTGGTGATCGAGCTGCTTGGCACATGAGAGCCTATCTCATACACGCCTATATTTGCTGTACTTTTGTGAGTGGGCATTTGTAAGATTTTATGTTCATTCAATCCAATTTTATTGTGGTAATGCACTAGGTGTGCGCCTGTTTCTTTCTCTTTCCTTGTTTCTTTCTCTTTCCTTTTTTCTAGATATCATTAGGGACTGGTGATCCCTTTGAAACGGGCTGCAAGAAACCAAAGACATTACCACTGGAACAGGACTTTATGTATTGAAGGTTTTTTATTACATCTTTTTATTTTTTGGCAATTTTTTCTATTTTTTACTTAATAAATATATTTTTTAGATTTTTATTTTTACTCTTTAGGGTTAATTGTCAGGATATTGCATTGATATTGTATTTTTTAAAGTTTTATCATAGTGTACTAGCCTTACTTTAGCTGCCCCTCTAAGCACATCCAATTATAGCTACTGCCTCGCTTATTATTATCTATATCATTAACTGGGATATTTAGCGGCGCTACTTCAAATTGTTTTTTCTTGTTTATATATATATATATATATATATATATATATATATATATATATATATATACATGTAGAGGTATCAGTACCGTGTTAGCCGAGCTTCAATAATCAAAAAATAAATAGATTATACCGTTCTGTGGCTAACGAAATGCTTTTATTTGTGCGAGCTTTCGAGATACACTGATCTCTTCTTCCGGCGATGTTACAATGAATGAAGCAAGCAAAAGCTATACTATAAACAGTGTCTATTGGAATGTGATCTGTGCTGGTCCTTCCCCCGGTGTGAATGTGTTATATGGCTGGAGGTGTCAAAAGGTTCCTGAAAGCAAGTGATGAAAGAGTGTGTATGTGTATCAGTGTGAATTAACATGAATGGAGAGCCCACAGTATATACAGTGCTTTACAAAAGGTGTGTGTAGAGTGGGAGCGGATATAAATGGTGTGGGTGGGTGTGGAAATGTGAGAGTTAGTAGCATAACTAAAAGTGTGTGTGGATACTATGTGGTCCCTATTGGTGTATAGGGATGGAAAAACAAGGAGTATAAGTATGTGTGAGAGACAGCTGTGTGTGCATACATATAGCACAGTATGTACAGACATGGCCTATAGTGCTCATGGGAAGAGAGTTCACTTGTGTCAGTAATGACTCATAAAATTTCAATCTCTGTTTAGGCCACTGCTAAGTGTCCCGAACAGTTGCATAAATTTGTATTCATGCAACCGTCTCTCTTTCGGTGTTTTAAGATTACCTTTGAGTATGGCAACCCTCAGATCGTTCATCTTATGGCCAGAGTCAGAGAAATGTTCGCCAACAGGACTGTCTCTTGTTCCGCGTGTAATGCTGTGGTGGTGCAGGTTCATTCTCTTGTTTAGCCCCTGCCCTGTCTCACCTATGTAGTAGCAGACCCCTGGGCATTTCATGCACATGATGAGGTACACGACATTGCTGGAGGAACAGGTGAACCTTCCTCTGATTTTGTATTCCCGATTCCTGTGTGGTATTTGTATTGTGTCCGCTGTGTAGAGCATTGCGCAGGTTTTGCATCTTGAGTCCTGGCATGGTTTTGTCCCGCATTCAGTTGTACTGCTGAATACTTTACTCCTCATCATGATATTCTTGAGATTATGGGGTTGTCTATATCAGCGGTGCGCAAACTGGGGGGCGCGCCCCCCTGGGGGGGCGCAAGATTGTTTAGGGGGGGGCGCAGGAAGCAGCGGCGATTTTGCCAGGAGCAGAGGGAAAAAAGCCGTCTGCAGCTGCAATTTTTCTTTTGGCCATTAGGTGGCGCTGTGCTGCACTGTGCTACAGTACACAGCAGCATCTCGTTGCTTCCTGCTTCCTGCGTGTGTGACATGGGGAGAGGGGGTGAGTGAGACTGGGACATGGGGGGGGGTGAGTGAGACTGGGACATGGGGGGGGGGGTGAGTGAGACTGGGACATGGGGGGGGGGGTGAGTGAGACTGGGACATGGGGGGGGGTGAGTGAGACTGGGACATGGGGGGGGGGTGAGTGAGACTGGGACATGGGGGGGGGGTGAGTGAGACTGGGACATGGGGGGGGGTGAGTGAGACTGGGACATGGGGGGGGGGGGTGAGTGAGACTGGGACATGGGGGGGGGTGAGTGAGACTGGGACATGGGGGGGGGTGAGTGAGACTGGGACATGGGGGGGGGGTGAGTGAGACTGGGACATGGGGGGGGTGAGTGAGACTGGGACATGGGGGGGGGTGAGTGAGACTGGGACATGGGGGGGGGGTGAGTGAGACTGGGACATGGGGGGGGTGAGTGAGACTGGGACATGGGGGGGGTGAGTGAGACTGGGACATGGGGGGGGGGTGAGTGAGACTGGGACATGGGGGGGGGTGAGTGAGACTGGGACATGGGGGGGGGGTGAGTGAGACTGGGACATGGGGGGGGTGAGTGAGACTGGGACATGGGGGGGGGGTGAGTGAGACTGGGACATGGGGGGGGTGAGTGAGACTGGGACATGGGGGGGTGAGACTGGGACATGGGGGGGGTGAGACTGGGACATGGGGGGGGGTGAGACTGGGACATGGGGGGGGTGAGACTGTGACATGGGGGGGGGGTGAGACTGGGACATGGGGGAGTGAGACTGGGACATGGGGGAGTGAGACTGGGACATGGGGGTGTGAGACTGGGACATGGGGGAGTGAGACTGGGACATGGGGGGGGTGAGACTGTGACATGGGGGAGTGAGACTGGGACATGGAAGGGGGGGAGAATGTGACATGGGGGGGGGAGACTTGGACATGGGGGGGAGTGAGACTGGCACATGGGGGGGGAGTGAGACTGGCACATGGGGGGGGGGAGTGAGACTGGCACATGGGGGGGGGAGTGAGACTGGCACATGGGGGGGAGTGAGACTGGCACATGGGGGGGGAGTGAGACTGGGACATGGGGGGGGGACTGGGACATGGGGGGGGGAGTGAGACTGGGACATGGGGGGGAGTGAGACTGGGACATGGGGGGGGAGTGAGACTGGGACATGGGGGGGGAGTGAGACTGGGACATGGGGGGGAGTGAGACTGGGACATGGGGGGGTGGGAGAGTGAGACTGGGACATGGGGGAGTGAGTGTGAGACTGGGACATGGGGGAGTGAGTGTGAGACTGAGGCATGGGGAGGGTGTGAGTGACATGAGGGGGGTGAGAGTGTGAGATGGGGAGGGGGGTGAGAGTGAGTGTGACATGGGGAGGGGGGTGAAAGAGCTACATGGGGATGGGGATGAGAGAGACATTGGTGGGAGGGAGGGAGACACTAGCAGGAGGGAGAGAGACACACAATGGCTGGAGGGAGAGTGTGAGAGAGACACCGGGTGGAGGGAGAAACAATAGCTGGTTGGAGAGTGCAAGAGAGACACTGGGGGGAGGGAGAGGCAATGGCTGGAAGGAGAGTGAGAGACAATGGAGGGAGGGGGACACTAGGGGGAGGGAGAAAGAAAGAGAGACACACAGGGGGAGGGAAAGAGAGTGGGGGGAGACACTGAGGGGAGGGATAGAGAGGGACTGGAGGGGGAGTGAGAAATACAGGGAGTTGGAGAGACTGGAAGAGGAGTGTGAGACTGGAAGAGGGGAGAGAGTGAGAGACAATGGGGGGAGGGAGAGAGTGAGAGACAATGGGGGGAGGGAGAAAGAGACACACACTGGGGGGAGGGAAAGAGAGTGGGGGGGGAGGGAAAGAGAGTGGGGGGGGGAGGGGGAGACACTGAGGGGAGGAATAGAGAGGGACTGGAGGGGGAGTGAGAAATACAGGGAGAGACTGGAAGAGGTTAGAGAGGTCCTGAGGTGTTCTAATGTGGCGGGAAGAGAGAGATTAATAATACAGCAGAAATGGGAACGCTATTAGACAAATATTATAATATTTATTTTTAAGTTATGTAATTTGTGCTATAAATACTTTTTTTGTAGACGCGTGGCGGGGGCGTTACAAAGCTGGTTCGCCCTCAATGGCTGAACCAGCTCACGTGCGCTGACGTCATGTGATTTTGATTACATCAGGCAGGGGGGGCCCGAGAAATTTCATGGATGAAAAGGGGGGCTCGGCATAAAAAGTTTGCTCACCCCTGGTCTATATGATAATAAGGGTGCTTCAGGGAAGACCTGTTGCAGTCTTGTATCTTCCTGGAGGATGGGTTGTAGTTTCCTGGCGATCTTGCGTAGGGCTCCTATGTGTGGGTTATATGTGACCACCAAAGGCACCCTGTCGCTTGTCTCCATCTGTTTTTATTCAAGGAGATCAATTCTTGGTATTCTGGTGGCTTTGTGAATTTGCTGGCCTACAATTCTGTGGTTGTAACCACGGTTTATAAATTCTGATCTCAAGGCTTTAATCCGCTGTTCTCTGTCTGCTGTGTCGGAGCATATCCGGTTGTATCGTATGGCTTGACTGTAGATGGTTGCATGTTTGGTGTGTGTCGGGTGGAAGCTGTTGTCGATCAAATAGCTGGCTCTGTCTGTAGGTTTGCGGTATACAGAAGTCTGTAGTTGGTTGTTCTTTATAGTAATGGTGGTGTCTAGGAAATGTACTTCATCCGGAGAATGGGTGAGTTTGAGGTTGATGGTCGGGTGGAACGTATTGAAGTTGTCATAGAACTGTAGGAGGTCCTGTTCGCCAGAGGTCCAAATCATATATATATATATATATAACAATGAAAAGAAAAAGAAAAGCGTCCCAACTCAGCACTTAAGTATACTCAGAACGAATATCAAAGAAAATTATGATTTATTTAATAGCACAAATAATCAAACTTCTAGTCCCTAGCACCATTAGGCGAGTTTGTGGCTGACCTTACTGCAACACGAACGGAGAGAGTACCTTGAGGCTGTTGCTAATTTGTTTGTGGCTGCCGTTGTTCCGGTATCGCGGTTGCCTGCTGGTGAGCAGTGAAAGCTGTAGGAGGTGTATCCGGAGGGAGTATCTGACCGAGACGCTGGTTTTAACATCACCTGGCTCCGGTGGCTCAAATACATCCTGCTGAACTAACGGACACACCAGAGGTGGCACCAACAGGACGGGCTGGCGTAGTTCCTCTACAACTTCAAGGCGATTGAGTATAACTCATAAATGCATATTTATTTACTGTTTGTGAGTGCGCTTTTTATATTTTATAACCCTATAAATACCTTTTTATACTTTATTACACTAGGAGTTTGCCTGTTTTTTCTTTTGTTTCCTGCAGATATCCTTGGGATTTGGTGATCCTTATAATCGGGCTGCAAAACTCCAGTGGACTAAGTACATTTCTTGGACTTTCAGTTGTCATCTGGTTTTAACTTTTCATATTATTTTCTATTTTGGATATTTTCTTTATGTCTTATGTTTTATTATTTTTGTTATAGATTCCAGTTGTTTTATTCACAAATTCGCCCTTTTGGGGATTCTTTGGTCAATTAGCCTTGTTATTTCTATCTGTTTTACACAGCCAATTTATCTAAATCAGGTTTGCTAAGGCACTACTCTGATTTGTTTGTTATATATATATATATATATATATATATATATACACAGTGTTCGACAAATCACCCAAAAATCTACTCGCCGAACAAAAAATCTACTCGCCACCTAGTCCCGCTCCCTGCCCTAGTCCCGCTCCCAGCCCCGCCCCTAGTCCCGCCCCAGGCCCGCTTTAAAAAAAATTGAATAACATTCGTTTTTGACATCATTTTATTTATTGTATTACATTATACTACAATTAGTCCTTGTTACGTGTGTGTGTGTGTAAATGTCGGATTTAGAAAAAAATGCCAGATGTGAATGACTAGTTTCCTGCACCCTTTAACCAGTGTCTCGATGCCCCCAATTAACAATAACTAAAGCAGCAATCCCACCTGGGATCTTACCTTATCTGCAGTCCCTCAATATCCAGGTACCCTCATTCCCGCAATGTTATAAGTTGTAGGGGAGGTGTTCCCTACCTGTTTTCTGGGTTAGGGGGAATTCCGATGTCTCCCATGTGAAGCTTGAGTCAGATCTGGAAGAAACAGTATAGGTTATTTCGGTGTAGGTATAGGGCAGTTAAGATATACAGTATAGGGTAAATAAGATATCCAGAGAGTAAGACAGAGAGAGCATGAGAGAGAGAGAGAGCGTGAGAGAGCAAGAGACTGAGAGAGCGACAGAGAGAGTGTGAGCGAGAGACAGAGAGAGCGAGAAACAGAGAGAGTGAGACTGAGACAGAGAGAGCGAGACTGAGACAGAGAGAGCGAGACCGAGACAGAGAGAGTGTGAGAGAGAGGGAGACAGAGCATGAGAGAGAGGGAGACAGACAGAGCATGAGAGAGAGAGGGAGACAGATACTGATTGGGGGGGTACTTTTGGTGTCCTGCACACACACACTCACTTTCTCTCCCATACGCGTGAGAGAGAGGGGGACAGATACAGGGTGGGGGGTGGGGTGACTGACTGGGTAGGGGGTGGGGTGACTACACAGACACACTTTCTCTCCCATACACACTCTCTCATATACACACAACTCTCCCATATACACACACACACACACTCTCATATACACACGCATGAGGGGCGTAAAGTGCTGGGGAACTGCAGCAGAGGAGTGGAGGGGAAAGGGTGCTGCTGCAGGGAGGCTCTGTGCAGCCGTGGGGGGAGGGGGGAGGGGTGATCAGTACCTGGGCACCCTGGGGGTGGTGGTATGTGGGCAGCCAGGGAGGGAGGTCTCAGAAAGCTGTGGGGGGCTATGGCTCCTGAGTGGAGCGGTGAGGGAAGGGATCCCTGCAGCCGAGGTCTCTCTCACCTTTCTGGCAGTGGCTGGAGCCAGCTGGCTTCTCTCTCTCCCTGCAGCTGAGGGGGGGGGGAGAGCTTGCTCTTCCTCTCCAGTAGGCACCGGAGTGAGGTGAGGGGGGAGGGGACGGGGGGGTTGGCTTCTTCTATCTGCTACAGCTTCTCCTCTGTCCCTGGCTCCTCCAATCCTGTGCAGCAGCCGTGGGGACCTCCCGCCCCGGGCAGCGATTGGGGGGATCGAGGGGCAGGAGGAGGGGAGGGGAGGGGAAGGAGGCAGGTGGAGGGGAGGAGAAGGGGGAGGGGAGTGCCAACATGCCTGAGGGAGGGCGTACAGGCGGCAGCGTGAAGGAGCAGAGAGGCCGCGGGGGTGAGTACGGGAGCCATGTGGGGACCAGGGGGATCACGCGGGTGGGCTTGCAGGAGGCAGCGGGAAGGAGCAGAAGGGCCGCTGGGGTGATTTCAGGAGCCATGTGGGGACCAGGGGGATCACGCACAGGAGGCAGCGGGATGGAGGCACAGAGAGTACTTACTCTCCAACAGATCTCCGGGCAAAAAGAATGGCCGATCGTTAGGGGCGGGCTCATATAGAGCCTGGCCGCGCATCCACAAAGCCTGGGAGCGCACGCCAATCAGCAGTCAGGTAGGGGGGGGTTTTTTTTTTTTCAGCGCGAACAGAGAAAATTTAAAAAAAAACACGGGTGCTGCTTGGGCCAATAGGAGCTCACCACAATGTTAAATCCACTCGACCGGGGAGTGCAGATGTATAGGTTTGTCGAACACTGTGTGTATATATATATATATATATATATATGGAAGAAAAGAGAAAAAAACAGGCGCACACCTAGTGCATTAAAGTATAACAATAAGTTTATGGAACATTAAAAACAGACAAATGCCCACTCACAAGTGTAACGGTAATATATGCAGTTATGAGATAGGCCCTCATAAGCCAGTGGTAGCGTCCGGGTCAGCAATGGTGTCCTCTCCTACACACACGTTGCGTGGTCTCCTTCTACCGGAAGTGACGTCCACCCGGTCTGGTGCCCCGCAAAAGGAAGTCCCTCCAGGAAACCGAGCCTTCGCCTGCCTGCTTCTGGCTGCTGCACCACCAGGGGAAACAGAGATGTGTCCGCTCTTCTGTTTGGCTTAGCCTCTCACAGCCTGCGTTCGTCTTAGTCCGTGATAAAGTTCTCAGTGGGAAAGTGCCTCCTCTGCCTTAGCCACGCCCTTATATCTTATAGTTACATAGGTTCTATTTTATATTAACCTACCTAGGCCACCCCATAGGTTGTTTTAACACAGTAGGCTACCTACTCACGGTTAGGCAGGTTGTTTTATTAGGCGCTCCTTTATTATCTTTGTTTTGTTCTCATATATATATATATATATATACACACACACACACACACACACACACAAACATATGAGTCAGTTGAGCCTCAGGTATAGTAGATGTGACTTAAGGGTTGTATAATGAGATCCAACCCAAGTATTCTCTGTGGGTTCACTGGTAAGCCTACTGTCATTGCTTCAGCTCCACGGGGTACGCTAATTGCAGCACTTGCAGTACTTTCCTTCAATTTACTGACAGAATGCCAATTTCAAACAAAAACTAATTTGTCAATGGCTACAGTTCTAAATGGAATGTATGTGCTGTCAGGTACCAGTCTGCAACTGTAGTGTTTCTCAAGGAGCTCTACTTGTTCCCACAAATAATGTGTTCAAGGGACATTTTTTCAATAAGCACTGGGGTCCATGAGGCTTCTAGCCTTATTAGATAATAGTTGTATTACATTTGTCTGTTTTAATGAAGTGTCTGACCTTTTTTCCTACAGTGTGTTTTAGTGACTTACTTACAGTACTAAACCAATGGGCTGTATCATTTTAGTTCTATTGTATAAATATAGAGTAATGGGTGCTCCAATAGTCCCGGGAATTAATTCAATAATTATTCTTCACAAATATCATGGAATAATGGCTTTCCTTAGTAGGAGTGTGTATACTACTAGGTGAGTAATAATGATTTCCCTTTCTTGGTCTCCTGAAGGTAACAGAATAAATGATGATCTCACTTCGCCGCACCTCATTGGAGACAATAATGCAATAAAAGTCCGAAAAAAACTCAACAAAGTTTGTAGTAATTCTTGTCATCAATCCAGTGATCTTATTTATAACACCCACTCCTTAAGCCAAACAAAATTCCTTGAAGGCGTGTCCAGCCGCAGATGAAGGTCAATACAGCAGAGAGAATGCAAAAAATGCATAGAGCAGCGCACTGCCCAGATAAATGGGAGACAGGTGGTTTTAAAAAAATGCATATTTGGTGTGAAACGCGTAGGAGGGTTCACCTCCTCTCTTGTCATGCTAGTTAGGCAATACATTTTTCATTTTTGATACCACCTGTCTCCCATTTATCTGGGCAGTGCGCTGCTCTGTGCATTTTTTTGCATTCTCTCTGCTGTATTGTATAAATAGCAGCTGTAGACACTTTTGAGTTCAACAACAGTTATGGATGTGTGACATATTTTTAATGGTGATTGGATATACCATTTTTTTTGTGCCCAATAGAGTTCTGTATTAAAAAGTTCCAATTTCTAGTCGAAATTGTTCTTAGATGTTTACTTGAATAACCCCTCTTTATTTCCCTACATGTATTATTAATATGTAGATAGTAGGGCGGAGGCGTGAGTCCGCCTCCCCTGTACATAAGAGAGAATATTCAGGCGACAAGAGACCAGGCTGGAGTCAGACAATGCAGTGGGACATGGATCTTTTGAATAACGATACTTTATATATGAGGAACACAGAGATCCCATACAGTGGCCCTCAAAATTGAACAGTGTCACGAGAGCTTGCGACAGGCTGTAATTGTACACCAAAAACTATATATATAAATATATATATATACCTGGGTTTGAACTGGGACGAGACTTAAGATATAATAAAGTGATTTTATTCCTTGATAAAGGTGAACACAGCAAATATGTACAAATAACAGGCAAAATATAGACACTTACGTAAAAGATGAAAATAATGAAAACAGTCCCATCTGAACTGGCAGTTTCATCCAGCAATCAGCCCAAGACATTGCATGGCATTTCTTCTCAGCCATCAAGATGGTATAGAACAACAGGCCTGATAACATGCAGGCCTGCAGACTTTGCATGAACAGCATGAACAACTTGATAGAGGGTGGACAGCTAGTTTATATACCGTTTGTCCCTCTATCTGTAACCTTAGGTGCCGAGACGGCTAGCAAATGTCCCTTGGAAGCTTTTGAAGCTAGGTGGTCAGTGTGAAGAGTTCCACTTCCTCTGGTTAATTCCTTTTGTCCGTTGGGCCAAGCATAAGCAATTAGCCAAATAGTCTTTGATGATCAGGTTTGTAAATTCTAGCCTTTCCTGCTCATCACCACAGGGGTTCCTCAGATTTAACCAAAAGTTCATCTTTACTGCAAATCATTGCATAACTTCCGTTCCGTAATACACACAGTCAGGTGAGATATATTAATACGGCCGGTGACACCTGACGCTCGCAGGAAGACCAAAAATTACATTGTAATATGAACATTAATAGAGATATTAATATCTGGCATTTCGTAACAGGTAAATGTACAATGTTTAGCCTCAAAACGATGGGCTACATCCAACGGATACACATATGTAATTCTTATCCTTTTCAGCCAAGGACATCTCATAGTATTCTTATATTTAATAAAGTTACTCACTTTTGATATCCTGTTGGGGGTAGCCCCCCCCCTGGCCCCATCAATAAAACCTTTTGAAGTGGGCTATTGCTCCTTGCATAAACAATTAGGTAATTACTTCTTGAGCTATGTATCACACCTCTCTGTTGATATACACTTCCAGTGAATGTCAAACGTGAATACTCATATGAGGCACCATTTGGTTCCTTACGCATTACAAAGACAGGCATTCTGCCTGTACATTAGCACACCATTAGCATTCTGCCTGTGTATTTCAAAAACTGCAAAAAGTCACTTTATCAAAAATATATGTCCCTCTTATGACAAAGTTATATTTTTAATATGTGTGTACTTGGGGGGTGACCCGGAGGCTGTACCCCAAGGCTCAGGGTCCTGGCTTACTCCGTTACCAAAATACCAGTTTTCAGGTAACTGTTTATTCAGCACTGCCTTTTGTCACCAACCTGGGTTTAAATCCCAGGACAAAATCAACTGCAGGGCAGTTTTAAAACACAGAGAACCAATATTTAGGCAAAATCTTGCATTCCCCCATCTGCATCTATCATGTGGGGTTCTAAAACCTTCTCTTTTCACATTCAACTTCAATTAACCCTTTGAAGTCCAGATTTCCTTAAAGGACATAATACAGTGGGATTTCCTTAAACTGTAGCTCATTAACCCTTTAAGTCCCAGTGGGTGGGTTATGCAGACCCTGATCCAGCAACAACATCATTTACACAGGGGAATAAGCATTTTCATGTTATTTAGCAAGGGTTAAGTCACAGTTCTGGGCCTCAGCCCAGTTAACCCCTTGTCTCCCTGGCGAGGTTACAGGGGGGGCCCTTGGGGGGTAACCCCGTTAATCCCGGGCCAAACCCTCCCTACCGCCACACCTCCCCTGCTCAAGGGCCCCTGGTACCCCAGCGGCCTCCCCATGGCCCTGGGATACCACTGGCGCTCTTGACGCACTCAATACATCCTGAGGGATTGGCCTGGCAAAATTGTCCTCCGGCATTGACCAGTACACAGTGGATTGTAAAGTCCAGTTCCTGCAAAGCCGGGCATTCTCCTTTGCCTCCCTCTGCCCCCCACCCAGTGCCTTGGGAACCAAGTCCAGGGTGAAAGGGGCTCCGGTGCACATTGCCCAGAAACTGGCATATCTCTGCACCAACAGGAGACAGCTATATAGCACAGACCGTCGCTTTCCTGTCAACCAAGTCTGGGACAGGGTTATGTCACTCTTCTGTAGGGACCCTACCTGCCCTGGCTCTGTGCCACCCTGTAGCTGCCCTGCTATACTCCTGACTCTCCTCCCTGGCTGCCTATCTACCCACAGCCCCTCCTTTGGGAACCCAGGGGTTTCTGTCAGAGGGGTCACTCCTGGCCAGTCAGAACAAGGGACCTTCTGCCTACCTAGCCCATCCCTAGCTTCTGCCAGCTGCCTAACACCCCACTGATCTCCTATCTCCCCCTGCTCCACGGTGCCTCCCTGCCTAGCCTCCCCTAGTCCCAGCACCTCAGCCTGCTGCTTACCTCCCTGCAGCCCACCTGCACTCCTCTCCTCCCTGGGCAATCCTACCCCAGACCCTGGAACTACCTGAGTGCACCTACCTCCCTGACCTTGTCTCCCCCTTACCAGGGATGAGCTCAGGGGCACCTCTCCAGATGCAACCGCCTTAGCGCTTGGCTGGCAGATATCCCTGGGGTGGCACAAGCCTGCCACTGCCCCGGATACCCCAAGCCCATAGCTAGGCTGCAACAGGGGGTTGCTGATCTGAGAAACCCCCTGGGGCTCTGCCAGGGTAACGGGAAACTCTAGCGTCACTACCTGATGCTTTCCCTCCCTGGCTACCACTAGCCCTCCTTCTCTCACTGAGATCTGCTGCTGGCTACCTACCTGCAGCCTCCCCTCACTCCGCTTCTCCCTAGCTAATCCTAGCCTGGACCCTAGGGACACCTGAGTGAGGCCATCTCCCTGACACTGTCTCCCCATTACCAGGGATGAGCCCAGGGGCATCTCTCCAGATGCAACCGCCTTAGCTCTTGGCTGGCAGGTAATCTGGGGGTGGTCTAACTGTGCCACAACCCCTGGTACCTCCAGCCCATAGCAAGGCTGCAACAGGGGGTTGCTGATCTGAGACACCCCCTGAGGCTTTGCCAGGGTAACGGGGAAAACTGGCTGGCTCACTCGCTGCCTTCCCTCCCCGGTTCCCACTGGCCCACCCAACCCTCTCCCAGGCAATCCTACCCTAGAGCTGGGTGCTAACGGGGCTAGCCCCTCTCCCTGAAGCTGTGCCCCCATTACCGGAGGTGAGCTCAGGGTTGCTGGTGCAGATGCACCCACCTTAGCTCCTGGCTGGCAGGTAATCTGGGGGTGGTCTAACTGTGCCACAACCCCTGGTACCTCCAGCCCATAGCAAGGCTGCAACAGTGGGGCTCTTAACTGAGAGTCCCCTTGCTGCTCTGCCCAGGTAATGGGGAAGCCTGGCGGCCCTACAAGCTGCCCTTCCTTCCCCTCCCCTGGTAACTGATGCGGGCTACCTACCTGCAGCCTCCCTCACTCCGTTTCTCCCTAGCTAATCCTAACCTGGATCCTAGGGACACCTGAGTGAGGCCATCCCCCTGCCACTGTCTCCCCATTACCGGGGATGAGCTCAGGGTTGCTGGTGCAGATGCACCCACCTTAGCTCCTGGCTGGCAGATAATCTGGGGGTGGTCTAACTTTGCCACAACCCCTGATACCTCCAGCCCAGAGCAAGGCTGCAACAGTGGGGCTCTTAACTGAGAGTCCCCTTGCTGCCCCGCCAGGGTAATGGGGAATCCTGACTGCCCTACCAGCTGCCCTTCCTTCCCCTCCCCTGGTGCCCCTATCTCCTGCCACCCCCCAGTCACCCCTAGAGTGAAACAACAGGGTACAGTCATAGGGAAACATAAGTCAGAGTCAGTCTGCGACTTGGTCTGGTTTACCTTGCTGGTCCCCGCAGAGACCGCCACCTTCGTTGGTCCCAATTGCAGGGGGACTGGAGCGGCCGCCGCCGGCCCCATCTGGGCTGGGCAGCACCGGGCCGCTGCCGCAACAGCGCCCGGGTTGGGTACAGGTAAAACGGTGCAGGACAAGGGTCCCAGGTCTTTGTGGAGGAACACAGCTCCATGCAAACTTGGTAAAATAACCCCCTCCCGCAACCCCTGTCCCTCCCCCCGAATAAAACTGCGGCCGGCAGGATGCCGGAGTGGCGGCGTCTTCTCTGCCGCCGCTGGTTCTCCGCCGGGATCAGGTGGATGGCCGCTGCTTTCCGCCACTGTTGCTGATGCAGCCCGTCCAGGTTCTCCAGGAGACGTCCCGAGGAGGGTTGTCGCCCTGGCTGGGCGGGAGCCATCAGAGGATGCCGCTAACTGGGTCATCTTTTCCGCAGCTCGTGAGCGTTGGCCTTGAGGGGCTTCTTCGCCTGACCGCGCACGGTCAGGGCACTGGGCATTATTGTGGCCCATTAGTTGGCAGTGCCGCAGCAACTGCCGGTGCTTCTCCGCCACCGGTGGACTAACCCCAGCAAGGGGCAATGGAGTCCAGAGCGGAGTTGCCTGAGCGCCGGGCTCATTCCAGAGCTTCTCCGCCGCCGGTGGACTAACCCCAGCAAGGGGCAACGGAGTCCAGAGCGGAGAGGCTTGAGCGCCGGGCTCTGGGAGGGGATAAGTGGGTCGGATCATCGCCAGCTTCAGCTGCTCGAGCCGCTCTGCTGGGGACATCTCTCCCTGCGCAAACATCAGGGCCAGCAATTCTGGGTAAAATGGATTGGCCGCCGCAACGGCCAATACCTCTCCTGGTGCAAGACTGCCGTGGTTTCCAAGACCACCCGCTCCCTCCACAAGTCTCTGCCGTCCCGGAGCTGGGTCCCTTCCCTGCTCTCCGGGCGGTGTGATGGTTACAGCAGCTGCAGCTGTGGATCTTTGCTCAGCCTGCCGGGTTTCATGCTCACCGATTGCTGTCTCTCTCTCAGCCTTGCTGGCTGCTGCTCCCCGCGCCGACTTGATGCACTCCTCCGGTCTCGGTGCCCGGCTCCAGTCAGACGGATGGCCGGCACTTTGGTTCTGGAGGAAATGCTTCTCACAAGTAGGGGAACAGTGAGGAGGTGCCATATCTTGTGTTATATGTTGTACACTGTGTGTTCAATATCTTTAGTCCCAGGAACTTGCAATTACCATCAAGTTCCCACTGGATCACAGTACCCCGCAGAATACTGTAATCCAGGTCCAGTTCAATCCCACCAGCTGCCACCAGTTAATTACAAGCCTGTCACGAGAGCTTGCGACAGGCTGTAATTGTACACCAAAAACTATATATATAAATATATATATATATACCTGGGTTTGAACTGGGACGAGACTTAAGATATAATAAAGTGATTTTATTCCATGATAAAGGTGAACACAGCAAATTTATACAAATAACAGGCAAAATATAGACACTTACGTAAAAGATGAAAATAATGAAAACAGTCCCATCTGAACTGGCAGTTTCATCCAGCAATCAGCCCAAGACATTGCATGGCATTTCTTCTCAGCAATCAAGATGGTATAGAACAACAGGCCTGATAACATGCAGGCCTGCAGACTTTGCATGAACAGCATGAACAACTTGATAGAGGGTGGACAGCTAGTTTATATACCGTTTGTCCCTCTATCTGTAACCTTAGGTGCCGAGACGGCTAGCAAATGTCCCTTGGAAGCTTTTGAAGCTAGGTGGTCAGTGTGAAGAGTTCCACTTCCTCTGGTTAATTCCTTTTGTCCGTTGGGCCAAGCATAAGCAATTAGCCAAATAGTCTTTGATGATCAGGTTTGTAAATTTTAGCCTTTCCTGCTCATCACCACAGGGGTTCCTCAGATTTAACCAAAAGTTCATCTTTACTGCAAATCATTGCATAACTTCCGTTCCGTAATACACACAGTCAGGTGAGATATATTAATACGGCCGGTGACACCTGACGCTCGCAGGAAGACCAAAAATTACATTGTAATATGAACATTAATAGAGATATTAATATCTGGCATTTCGTAACAGGTAAATGTACAATGTTTAGCCTCAAAACGATGGGCTACATCCAACGGATACACATATGTAATTCTTATCCTTTTCAGCCAAGGACATCTCATAGTATTCTTATATTTAATAAAGTTACTCACTTTTGATATCCTGTTGGGGGTAGCCCCCCCCCCTGGCCCCATCAATAAAACCTTTTGAAGTGGGCTATTGCTCCTTGCATAAACAATTAGGTAATTACTTCTTGAGCTATGTATCACACCTCTCTGTTGATATACACTTCCAGTGAATGTCAAACGTGAATACTCATATGAGGCACCATTTGGTTCCTTACGCATTACAAAGACAGGCATTCTGCCTGTACATTAGCACACCATTAGCATTCTGCCTGTGTATTTCAAAAACTGCAAAAAGTCACTTTATCAAAAATATATGTCCCTCTTATGACAAAGTTATATTTTTAATATGTGTGTACTTGGGGGGTGACCCGGAGGCTGTACCCCAAGGCTCAGGGTCCTGGCTTACTCCGTTACCAAAATACCAGTTTTCAGGTAACTGTTTATTCAGCACTGCCTTTTGTCACCAACCTGGGTTTAAATCCCAGGACAAAATCAACTGCAGGGCAGTTTTAAAACACAGAGAACCAATATTTAGGCAAAATCTTGCATTCCCCCATCTGCATCTATCATGTGGGGTTCTAAAACCTTCTCTTTTCACATTCAACTTCAATTAACCCTTTGAAGTCCAGATTTCCTTAAAGGACATAATACAGTGGGATTTCCTTAAACTGTAGCTCATTAACCCTTTAAGTCCCAGTGGGTGGGTTATGCAGACCCTGATCCAGCAACAACATCATTTACACAGGGGAATAAGCATTTTCATGTTATTTAGCAAGGGTTAAGTCACAGTTCTGGGCCTCAGCCCAGTTAACCCCTTGTCTCCCTGGCGAGGTTACAGGGGGGGCCCTTGGGGGGTAACCCCGTTAATCCCGGGCCAAACCCTCCCTACCGCCACAAACAGGTTTACAGAGGCCCCGCGCGCTTCCATTAAATTAAGTACCTGAGGAGCTGCAGGGCCTCAGTAAACCTTTACTTGCCTTGGCTCCACACGCATCGCCATGGCAATGTGACGTCATGACGCCGGAGCCGAGGTAAGTGGGGGGGCTGGGGTGAGGTGACCGCCGGCAGGGGGGCACAGGGAGAAAAGTTTGCGCCCCCCTGCACTAAGTTAATGATTTTTTCTTGGGGCGGGAGGTGTTTGATACTAGTTTGCGGGAGCAGGGGGTCTTCTGAGCTGAACAAAGTTGATATCAGCAATGGGGACCCCCTGCTTGCTGAGATACAGGCCCCGTTATTGGGTGTCGGTATCCCTATGCTTTGTTTAGATCCCACGGTCACGTGACCCACAGGATTTAACAGGGCCTGTATCTCGGGAAGTAAAAACCCCAGTATCACCTGTGAGAGGCGCACAGGTAGAGTGACTGATTCAGCCGCTCTCTTACTGTGTGTCTCTTACAGACAGGTAGACCCCGGTAGGATTAACACAGCAGGGCCCCCTGCTATGTTAATCCAATGGGCCATTAGTCTCTCGCGGCAAATTTTGAAAGGATTTCAGGGAGATCTCAAAAACCAATTCGAGAAATGGTTGGATAACGGCCCATGCATCTGTAAATCCGGATTTAGAAAGCGAGAATAAACGCAATGTCAGGAAGATGACACTCATTAAGCAGCCATCATTGCAGCCTACAGTAGCTACATTAGCATTACTGGTGTAATCAATGATAGTTGTGCTAATTAGGTTTGCTCATTCTTTGCATTACTAATAACTACCTTAAAGCTACTGTGTCATCACAACTTTATTTTCCAACTCGCAAGCTAAGAAATGTGACTCTAAAATGTTGCCGTCAAATTGATGCTTTTTAAACATGACATTACTGAGCATCAAGGCATTTTCCATAGCTGCAACCTAGTGAGTGATTTTGAATAACAGTATAAGGAGTTAGACAGAAGCTACACCGCACATATTCTAATGAAAGAATGTGTTACGCATTTACTATCATCATTTACTACAGTCAAAATGTTGCCAGGTCAGAGATATTGAAATATTAGTTTACAGATCTATGTCAAATGTAGGAAACCTAACTAACATGATTTACATTTGATACAGACAGAAAATAAATGACAATTTGAATGGATGTTAAGGCTAATTTATCAGGAGATTGCTGTACACCCCCCAAAGTGCTGTAATCCTTCACTGACCGTGTGAGCGTTATGGATGAGTAATTCTGCATCTGTGATTTCTTTCCATTTTCTCCAAAAAGTCTGGCTTTGTTTGACACACAGATGTTGATGTGTGTATATACTCAATTTTCAAGAGCCATATACATACACGTGGGAATCATTCAATGACACACATTTTTTAAATGTGACATATATCAACAGTTTGTACAATAACTTGTACACAAACTCGATTAAACATTGTGGAAAACTTCTATTCACAAATTGTACAACAGTAAATAATGTAACAATACAGACAACATGTCTAAGTAATTGAAGTAATATTGTGGATTTAACAAAAAAATCTTGATAAATAACCAAACAGGTAACTCAATATTACCAAAAGATGTCTGTTATTTTCTGGTATAAAACCCTTTGATTCACTTCATGATTTCACTTTATTTTATTCCACATTATCTTTTCACATACACTTTTTTTTTCTCGCAGATATACTGTCCTGTGCATCTCAGGTGCTGTAAAACGCTTTGTCAGCAGAGAAATATCTATATTAAAATATTCAGTTTTGTTGCATATCCACCAATGTTTAGAACAGATGCCGTTACTGGTGTGCATTATTAAATAAGACAAAAAACACAACAACATATGCTGTTTTAACTGGAACACGGTAAATAAGGCCTACTGTATATCAAAGATGGCATACAAATTGGTTTGGTATGGATAGTGCCAACAATATTCTGTTACATTATATACCTTTTTGGGAGTAAATTCAAATAAATGGGCTTAAAACAGAAAAACTAAATTCCTCTTTTTATTATTATTATTATTATTATTATTATTATTATTATTATATGTAAAGCAGGTGATACTGTATCATTCTACATTCTTACCTAAGCTGGCAATCGTTTGGTGCTCCTGTTATAAATCTGTAAATATCCTGATTGTGTGCCTAACGAAATGGCTGCTTTTCATTTTCAATCAATTCTTCAGTCATTGTAACACAGCAGCTACAATGTATCCTGATACTAATAATATAGCATTGACTACTGTTACCGTTTGTAGCTCAAACTGCTGGGAGCAGTGCCAACAAATTATCACAAACAGAAAAGTGTTGCAAATATCTTGCACTGCTGGGGAGCTGGGCTAAAACCTGCTATAGAAATCAAAGGATGGTCAGTACGTTAAAACTCAATAAAAATTGCATTAAAAGTTGAATTAAAAAAAAACATATGAACTGATTTCTCTCTCTTTTTTAATATACTGCACCGACACACTTTATTCGAGCAAATACCCGGTATGTACCTGGCAGATACCTGGAATGCGCCACTCCTCACCTCTGACAAGCCCCGTTGCATTTGCCTTCCCAGCCTGGGTTCATGCCTGGCTGATGGGCTGCTGATCTGTTAAATGATAATGATTAGGATTTAATAAGCTGCAATGCTTCGCGTGTCTACCAGATGGCATAAATTCATGAATTGTAATGCAGTATATATATATATACTATGCAGTATTGCAGCCAGCGGGAATAAAATGCTTCAATCCCTGCTTGGAAAATAACTCAATGCACTCGGGCAGAAAACAGTCACAAACCTCAATACACCCGGGTATACCCGAATTCGTGGGACTAGCCAAGCTCGAATAAAGTGTGTCGCCAGTGTATAAGATTTCACATATTTTGCTGTTTTAAGGTGCTTTCCAACACCTGACTGTATTTATGGCAGTAAATATGTCCTTTTTTGTTTTTACAATTGCAGAAAATCTATATTTGTCTGATCAATCTGTAGCAGTTTAACTTGTAAATGTGTCTCTGAGCTCATGCATGTACTGTAATCAGTTGTACAGGTGTCTCTGAGCTCATGCATGTACTGTAATCAGTTGTACAGGTGTCTCTGAGCTCATGCATGTACTGTAATCAGTTGTACAAGTGTCTCTGAGCTCATGCATGTACTGTAATCAGTTGTACAGGTGTCTCTGAGCTCATGCATGTACTGTAATCAGTTGTACAGGTGTCTCTGAGCTCATGCATGTACTGTAATCAGTTGTACAGGTGTCTCTGAGCTCATGCATATACTGTAATCAGTTGTACAGGTGTCTCTGAGCTCATGCATGTACTGTAATCAGTTGTACAGGTGTCTGAGCTCATGCATGTACTGTAATCAGTTGTACAGGTGTCTCTGAGCTCATGCATGTACTGTAATCAGTTGTACAGGTGTCTCTGAGCTCATGCATGTACTGTAATCAGTTGTACAAGTGTCTCTGAGCTCATGCATGTACTGTAATCAGTTGTACAGGTGTCTCTGAGCTCATGCATGTACTGTAATCAGTTGTACAAGTGTCTCTGAGCTCATGCATGTACTGTAATCAGTTGTACAAGTGTCTCTGAGCTCATGCATGTACTGTAATCAGTTGTACAGGTGTCTCTGAGCTCATGCATGTACTGTAATCAGTTGTACAGGTGTCTCTGAGCTCATGCATATACTGTAATCAGTTGTACAGGTGTCTCTGAGCTCATGCATGTACTGTAATCAGTTGTACATGTGTCTGAGCTCATGCATGTACTGTAATCAGTTGTACAGGTGTCTCTGAGCTCATGCATGTACTGTAATCAGTTGTACAGGTGTCTCTGAGCTCATGCATGTACTGTAATCAGTTGTACAAGTGTCTCTGAGCTCATGCATGTACTGTAATCAGTTGTACAGGTGTCTCTGAGCTCATGCATGTACTGTAATCAGTTGTACAGGTGTCTCTGAGCTCATGCATGTACTGTAATCAGTTGTACAGGTGTCTCTGAGCTCATGCATGCACTGTAATCAGTTGTACAGGTGTCTCTGAGCTCATGCATGTACTGTAATCAGTTGTACAAGTGTCTCTGAGCTCATGCATGTACTGTAATCAGTTGTACAGGTGTCTCTGAGCTCATGCATGTACTGTAATCAGTTGTACAAGTGTCTCTGAGCTCATGCATGTACTGTAATCAGTTGTACAGGTGTCTCTGAGCTCATGCATGTACTGTAATCAGTTGTACATGTGTCTGAGCTCATGCATGTACTGTAATCAGTTGTACAGGTGTCTCTGAGCTCATGCATGTACTGTAATCAGTTGTACAGGTGTCTCTGAGCTCATGCATGTACTGTAATCAGTTGTACAAGTGTCTCTGAGCTCATGCATGTACTGTAATCAGTTGTACAAGTGTCTCTGAGCTCATGCATGTACTGTAATCAGTTGTACAGGTGTCTCTGAGCTCATGCATGTACTGTAATCAGTTGTATATGTGTCTGAGCTCATGCATATACTGTAATCAGTTGTACATGTGTCTGAGCTCATGCATGTACTGTAATCAGTTGTACAAGTGTCTCTGAGCTCATGCATGTACTGTAATCCGTTGTACAGGTGTCTCTGAGCTCATGCATGTACTGTAATCAGTTGTACAAGTGTCTCTGAGCTCATGCATGTACTGTAATCAGTTGTACATGTGTCTGAGCTCATGCTTGTACTGTAATCAGTTGTACAGGTGTCTCTGAGCTCATGCATGTACTGTAATCAGTTGTACAGGTGTCTCTGAGCTCATGCATGTACTGTAATCCGTTGTACAGGTGTCTCTGAGCTCATGCTTGTACTGTAATCCGTTGTACAGGTGTCTCTGAGCTCATGCATATACTGTAATCAGTTGTACAGGTGTCTCTGAGCTCATGCATGTACTGTAATCAGTTGTACAGGTGTCTCTGAGCTCATGCATGTACTGTAATCCGTTGTACAGGTGTCTCTGAGCTCATGCTTGTACTGTAATCCGTTGTACAGGTGTCTCTGAGCTCATGCATATACTGTAATCAGTTGTACATGTGTCTGAGCTCATGCTTGTACTGTAAACAGTTGCACAGGTGTCTTTGAGCTCATGCATGTACTGTAATCAGTTGTACAGGTGTCTCTGAGCTCATGCATATACTGTAATCAGTTGTACATGTGTCTGAGCTCATGCTTGTACTGTAAACAGTTGCACAGGTGTCTTTGAGCTCATGCTTGTACTGTAAACAGTTGCACAGGTGTCTTTGAGCTCATGCATGTACTGTAATCAGTTGTACATGTGTCTGAGCTCATGCATGTACTGTAATCAGTTGTACAGGTGTCTTTGAGCTCATGCATGTACTGTAATCAGTTGTACAGGTGTCTCTGAGCTCATGCATGTACTGTAATCAGTTGTACAGGTGTCTCTGAGCTCATGCATGTACTGTAATCAGTTGTACAGGTGTCTTTGAGCTCATGCTTGTACTGTAAACAGTTGCACAGGTGTCTCTGAGCTCATGCATGTACTGTAATCAGTTGCACAGGTGTCTCTGAGCTCATGCTTGTACTGTAAACAGTTGCACAGGTGTCTTTGAGCTCATGCATATTCTGTAATCAGGTGTCTGAACTCATTCTGTAATCAGGTGTCTGAACTCATGCATGTACTGTACTGTAATCAGTTGTAGTACATATGTCTGAGCTCATGCATGTACTGTAATCAGTTGTACATGTGTCTGAGCTCATGCATGTACTGTAATCAGTTGATTTACATGTGCCTGAGTTTTAATTTTTTTTACTATCAGTTTTGTGTAAGGGTGAATTTTATAGTTAGGTACAAAATGTGTTTTTTCTTGATTGCCTCACAATTTCCCCTCTCCAAAATTGCAGTCTATTATGCAATTATGTGAATTGATGGTGATCCTTATCAGTTCAACTCAACACGTACTGTAGATCATCGTTTCTAGAATCTAGATAATATCGTAGGAATTTGGTACAAATGCCTATAATATAAATATATGACATAAATATTATGTTATCCACACTATACACATAATAGGACTGTATTGTACAGTTAGTTATTGTTAATTAATCACTAAACACTCTTCTGCTTCTCTGTAAAACTTATGGTAAGATCGTTCTTGAGTGAGTAAGTAAATTATTCAGTATACATCTTCTTATAGCAGCAGTGCATGCTGCGTTTTTTTACTTTTTATTTTTTCCCCTTTACTATGTGCATCAATACAGTCCACACAATGATAAGTAATTAGCAAAGTTGCCGATTGATCCGTTCTCCTGTGATCAATTGGCGAAGATTCGGCTCGGGGTTCACTTAATGACTGCAGAGGAGTATTCTGCAGTCAGTGGAACATATTTGCATATTAATATGACAAAGTTCTGTGGGGGAGATCCAGTGCAGTCACTAGATACAATTGGTGCACTGCAAGAGAGAGGGCAGGGCTCAAAAAGGGGTGTCCCAGAGCCTGTGTCAGAAGAGGAAGGGGATGTATAAAGATTTTCTTTATTTTGCTACTTTTTAGTACTATCGCGAATCACTTTTGAGATCTTTTTCTACATATTAATAGAAGCTGTATTTTGCTAGGAGTACGAGTGTTTTTTTTCTTCGGTTAACTTGTTTTTGAGTGCTGATCCTATGATGAAATATATTGTTGCAATGAAAACCTCTACAGATAATGGGTTTCCTTTTTTTTTTTTTAAATCACGTCTATTCAAGTAAGAAACAAATTTAATAAAAAGCTGTCTTGCTGAAGGAATTTAGGTGGAAAAAAATAATTTTGATAGAAATGGTCATGTCAAAAAATATGCAGATGTTGCTGACATTGTGAAGGTTCTCCAGGGAAGTGCAGTTCTTTGCTGGTTGCTTAGACTTTGTTACCTTTGCAATGGACAAGATATGCTATTACAATACTGTCTACAGATAGGAGTCACTGGTATAAAAGTCTTCAGATTCCCCTAGCAACACATGCAAGAATATTATATATTCAATATTTGAGTAAAATCAGGTGCCTACAATTCCATTGTTGCTACTTTAAGTTATTACTTATCTTTGAGAAAGACAGAAGAAAAACATGTTTAATATTGCAATTAACATTTTCCAAATGAAGTATTCTTTACAGTTTGACGGTAGGTAAGAACCCCATAGTCCACCTACTCTGCACATTTTCCTATCTGCTGTAAACCTTGCGCCCTATTTAATCATAGGCGTTCTTTCTTAGTTTGCTAAACACATACATATTATAGAAAAACCAAAAAGAACGATTCCTGCTCTCCAACCAATTAGGCTAAAATAAAATAATAATCTCATGAAAAATAGTTATTTTGTTAAACCCTTTGGCCAAAGCATTTATAAGCCTGCATGCCACGACAAGGCATAACCGTATGCAGGAACCTACACTGAATATATGTAATAATTGTCCCATGGACTGATGAAAAAATGTGTGAAAGCCCCAAATGGGTTAAATAAAGCATAAGCTTACTGTATGTACGCAGTGCAATTAAAATCTGGCCAAAGCCAGTATCATAGTTACCTTACTGTAGAGGTAAACTGTGGGTGCACAAATTCCCTGGTGTGAATATAATAAAAACTTACACATATTTATTTCTGTCAGCCTTATACATTCACCTTCTCTTCAATAGAGGGTGATGTGCCGACTGACACTGGGGTGTATTATACCTGCATATTATAATCAAACAGAAATATCTGTTATGGTACCAAATTAACTTACAGCAACCGTACCCTATGTGCGGATACGGATAAAGACAAAAATAACCCTATGCAGAAAACAGTGAATACAATATTTCCAGAGTTAAAGCTGCAGGCCAAGCAAAATCTTACATATGTGTTTTTTTATAAATAAATCAGTTCTGTACTATGAGAAAATACGTGTAGCATCTTTTTTAAACCACTCTCAATTACAATTTAATGTCACGTTACAGCCCCTTCCTCTTCTGAAAAAGGCTCCGGCACACCCCTTTTTGAGCCCTGCCCTCTCTAGCAGTGCACCAATTGTATCTAGTGACTGCCTGGTCACAAGATCTTCCCCACATAACTTTAGATCTTGGGTCCTCTTCTGCTGCACTAACAGCCATTTAGTGAACCCCCGAGCCGAATCTTCGCTGATCGATCACAGGAGAACGGATCGATCGGCAATTTAGCTAATTACTTATCATTGTGTGGATTGTATTGATGCACATATTAAAGGGGAAAATTATTATTATTTATATATATTATTATAAAAATGTAAAAAACGGCAGCTTCAACTGCTGCTTTAAAGCACCCCCATCCCCCCCATGCGATCAGCACTGACCACTGCATTAACTGGAGTTTGATTTGGTAGAGGAGAGTAAAGATTATCCATAAACGTCTAGATGGTGGATGATGATAGGCAGTGTCTTTCCCTGCAGCAGTATCTTGTGTTATCCTTCATATGATGTTGAGAGAGGCGGTGTGTTGCTGTGCTCTTATTAAAGGTAAGTAATAGTACAGTATTTAGATGGGCTCACTGGGCAGTACAGCTGGTGACTGGTATATATATTATTAGGGCACACTGACAGGTAATTGGTTCTGGCAAGGCCATTTAATGATGACTATAACCACTTTACACCAGAGACACACTACTGTTCATTTGAACTTCTAAACACAAGGGAACAAATTACACCTGCAAAAGACATCCAGCTTGAAACATTGCCATGCAGCATAATTGTAACGATGCGCGGAACACGCCCCCTGTGGCGTGTTCCTTCCTTACCTGTTTACTTCTGATCGCTGCCCTCTAGCTGCGAGTCAAGATCCTGTGTCTTTAAGGATTCTGAAGCAAGCAACGCCATCTTGCTTTCTGGCAAACCCTGCCCTCTTCCTCCTGACAGGAAGTAAGCCTCTCTTTGACTTTCTCTCTGCTATTAGTCTTTTGCTGCCTGCCCTGGTGCCTGCTGGTACTCATCGCATACTGTTCCTGGCTGGACCTCCTTGGGACCTTTACTTATCTCCTGTGGATTCCGGAAGACTGGGACACTCTTATACTACTGAGGTTAGTTTACCGTCAGGTAGTGTAGGTACCTGCTAAGTAGGGTTCACCTTGACGTGGTAGCAGGCTTATAATTCCTTGGCCAATGGATTAGACTATGAACCCTTATGTTATGCTTAGTTTCGCTGCACCTTGCTGTTTCTGGCACTATGCCTTTAAGAAGTCTGGACGTTCTCCTAGAAGCAATTCCCTTCTCTGGATGTTACCTTGTGCTCTTGATTCCATGCCCATGTTCCTGGTTTCCGTTTCCAGACTCCCGTTCTGAAGCGTTGGCTTCCCAGCAACCCCCGCGTTGGTGCCTGAGAACACGCGCACTCCCGCTCTGCTGTCAGAGCATGCGCGCGTGTGCAGCTGGATCACTCGTGTCTCTGAGTAGGCACCGCACCTCCGGACGTGTCGCGCATTCTCATGCGCGCGGCGTGGTCACGTGACTACGTGCGCCGATCCCAAGCTGTGCGGCAACTTACTCCCTTCGTATCCCCTGCGGCCTCCCCACTTCGCTAACGGGTCCTTCCCCTTTTCCCTGCGCTTGTGAGGAGAGCATAAGCGTGACAATAATTCACCTATTTGTACCATTATTACCACAAATACAGTATATAATTTCTACGGAAAGTAAGCATCCAAATGTCAGATACAATGTATCTTGGATGATCCTAAAGAGTCAGCGAGTCGCATTCATTGTATAAACCCCCCAAATACATATAGGAACGACATTACTAAGCAGTGCTATTTTATAAGACTCCTCCTTGGTGCTTGAGGACACTTTACAGCCCATGTTCTGCTTTCAGTGCTGGAAGGTGCCATTTTGGCCATTCTGCCATATCATATTATATATATATATATATATATATATATAATCATCAACGGTCTAAAACAATTTATTGGAAGTATTTTCTGTAGCTGTCATCAGTGACAAATAATCCTGCGTATGAAATGTTTCTGCCAGTGTCCTGGCCTTGGCATGACACTTGATTTTGCCGTTTGACTAATAGACAATATTCTGATAAACTAATATTGGGAAATGTTTGACCTGTATAGACAGTCAACAGATCCACCTGGAAGCTTATTTCAGGTCCAAGTCTGCAAGACAAAAAAGCAGTTACACTTTCCTTTAGGCTTAAATAAAACAGTAACACTTATCTATGCATCATGATTTGCATCTATTAGCAAAACCTCAGGTCAGCTCATTATGGCAACAGGCCCCTCGAATGCATAAATCTTCAAAGAACAATGCACACTGTTTTCAGAGGTACTTATGAATGTAAGTAATAAGTGCACTTAGTATAAACGGATGCAATCATCCAGACCTTTGTTTTTTTTTAATTAGAAATGTAAGTAAAAAGCATTTTAATGTCATCCCATTTTTTTTTTAATTGAATTGCAAATTCATGCTTTTGAAGGCGCTCTGTCAATGAAAGCCAGGCTGAGTACCAACAAAATATTGGTAAAATATGAAATAATGCAAGTAAATGTCCATTGTTTTTGTTAATTTAGTTACAGTAAATGCCTGTAGTTCTGAAGTAGAGATGAATATGTAGAATAATCCTAGTTAATCATCCAAGCTCCAGAGCATAGTCCTTAAGTACAGCTTTTATCTCGACTGCATTACTCCGGAAAGTGTCACGCAATATCATTTAAATTCAGTTGTTCAAATATTTCAATTATGGTAAAAGAAACGCATGTGGAGTAAAGATGAGTTTTCACATACAGTACTGTAGGGACCTAATCACACAACTGACAAAGGTAAAATCTCTATGACTAACTTTAGCAAACAGGAGATAAGGATATTTACTGAGGAGGGAACCTAAAACACAAAGGAAAGGTGTATGAATGCAGAATTGTAATAGCATATTTGTTTGCAACATTCTTACACTGTATTAGTTGGAAAGCCAATGGAGGTTTCTATCACTGTTATGCCAGTCATACTGCCCAGGATACGCCCTTTTCTCACTCATCATGCAACTAAAATCCTAATCCACTCCCTCGTCCTGTCCCACTTTGACTACTACAGCCTACTCCTAATTGGCATTCCACTTGTCCACCTCTCTCAACTCCAATCCATCCAAAATGTTGCTGCCAGACTCGTCTATCTCACTCACCGCTCCAGTTCTGCTGCTACACTACGCAAATCCTTACACTGTCACAAAGTTGAGAAAAAAGTACATTATGCTGCTCACCCTTACACCTCAGACATGTAAACATTAGCATGTCATTTCCCAGAATCCCTGGCTGCAGTGGAAGCACTGCATGCTAAGAGATAATGGGGAAAGGCAGGGTTGCAGACCTGTCTGAGACGTGAATGTGCCCACATGTGATATTTATATTTGCTGTATGCAGTGGCGTAACTATGCCGTAAGGGGCTCCTGGGCAACATCGCAGCGTCAAGACGTCTCGCTGCGCCACATTTTCGTGTAAATCTAAGTCGAAGCATCACGTGCATCGGAAGTGTCAAACTTCGTCCTGATCATTGGAAGACCTCACCGGTTTCGACTTTGCTCTCCAAAAATCACGAAATAAAATGTTTTAATATTAAAATGAATGTGATGGGCAAACACTGTTCATTTTAGCTTTACATCTTCATCTTTGTATATAACAATGCTAGTAAAATGCTTTCATTCATGGCATGTTTCATGTTTATATTTTCAATGGTCTATTTATAATTTTGGGGGCCTCTTAAACTGGACATAGTCAGAAGGTGAAAGTCCTGCCCTTGTGCCATGGGAATAATACTATCACACTCACAGTTGCACACATTTCAAGCAGTAAGTGTTCACAGCCAAATAAAGATTCTCCCACAGGTAGCTGCTAAGCAAGAAAAACAATATTGGAAGGATTTGCTAAAAATCTGCAGTCACTTAGTACCACAAGACAATTTATTCGGGAAAATCCATCAAGTCAACTTGAGCTCTTCTATGTAAAGCATTTGAATGACAGCATTATCTAACGTGACACTGGTGCCAGAATCTATTGAACCAGGTTCTGTTTGAATTTGAGCCCATAAATGTTTTGCATGGATTTAGAGTATTATCTATATTTCAGTGTAGAGGCCTCCAGTGACTAAAAACAGCAGTCCAAGCTGCCTTTTTTATTTTTTCCCCCTTTAATATGTGCATCAATACAATCCACACACTGATAAGTAATTAGCTAAGATGCTGACCGATTAGTTCTCCTGTGATCGATCGGCGAAGATTCGGCTGGGGGGTTCACTAAATGGCTGTCAGTGCAGCAAAAGAGGACCAAAGATGCAACGTTCTTTGGGGAAGATCATGTGACCAGGCAGTTACTTGATACAATTGGTGCACTGCTAGAGAGGGGGCAGGGCTCAAAAAGGGGTGTGCCAGAGCCCCTTTCAGAAGAGGAAGGGGTGTGACTTTGTAAATGGCTGCTATTGAAACAAAAAATGCTTGTTCCATTATAATACATTGAAAATGTCATTCAGAGTTGCTTTTAAAAAAAATGCCACAAGTATTTTCTCATAGTACAGAACTGTTTTATTAAAAAAAAAAAAAATAGACATGTAGGATATTGCTTGGTCTGGAGCTTTTAAAGAGCAAGCAAAAAACTACCTCGGCAGTTTGAGAAGTAAGGAATAGTTGTAGCAATTATTACAGGGGATTTGAGCATTTCATTTTGGAAATGTGTCAAGTGAAAAAAGCAGATCATTCATCAAGGCAACAACTTTCAGTCTGAATATGTTACAAAGTTAAAGGTGTTTAATGATGTGGTCTAATTTAAAGGCAATATCCTTTGTTATTACTGTAGTACATCATTGCATGCTTGATTGCAAATTCATGTCATGCATACACCCCCCCAAAAAAAGGATCCACGTAGAATGCATTGGAAACAAATCTAATGACAGACATTTTTGGTCATCTTCTTTATCATATCAAATATCTAAATAATGAATAAATAACTGAATTATTATTATGCTTTATTAATGGATTATAAATCACATTTCAAGCAACAGGTGAGTAAAACAAAATATAAATGTTGCCATAGGAGGTAGTATATTGATTTTGATCCTACCAAGCATTGCTAATTAAAATGTCTGAAAAGGGGTATTATTTTATTCATAATAACTTTCTTGAACAATGTCCCACTGATTGCTTGCACAGGGCATACAAAATAACTGTGATGAATAGCACTATAAAACAGCAATTTTATTCCTTTTCAACTGTGAACTATATAAGAAAATGCAAGTAGTGGTTGATTTTGTATTGAAATTCAAATTACTGCAATGCATGTGCTCAATAGAATGTGTTATCCACCCATTAGAATTAAAACAAAATACAATTCTGCATTTAGTAACTTTGTTAGTATGACTCCCAAAAAGTAATTCTTCATACGTAGCTAGAAAGGAGACATCATGCAAAATACTTTCTATTTGCATCTGGACCTGTTCTGGGGCATTAACAATGACCCTGATTGCCCTTATTGATAAGCTGCTTCCATCTCCTTTCACACCAGGTATATTTATTTTCTTGCAATTATTTATAATTTTATATGTATGCATCCTTAACGTATTTTTTTTAGAAATGAGTACATCCAGAGTGTCGAAATTTGACTCAACTGCACATCTCTACTTATTTTTAAATGTATCTGTTCCATTCAAAAGCATGATGGGGCCTATTCATTAAACTTTGATAACTTCTGTGCATTACCAATCGACATTGGTTGGCATGTTCTTACCGAACGCTACATCTCCCTGCACAGCTCTTATATACGATCGCACAGTTTTAATGTTAATTTTAATTACACAGTTTTGAAGCAGAGGGTCTCCGGAGCTGAACCGCATTAATTTCAGCCTCGGAGACCCCCTGCTTCCCGAGTTACCCCCTATATGGGGTGCCAGTATCTCCTGTGCATTTAAATGTCAAGGTCATGTGACGCAGGAGATTTAAACAATGCAGGGAGATACCGGAACCTTATACCAGGGACTGTAACACGGGAAGCAGGGGGTCCCTGAGGCTGAAATTAATGCGGATCAGCTCCAGAGACCCCCTGCTTCAATAATGTGTTATTAAAATTAACATTAAAATAGCTTCATTACCTTAGTGGCTGGCCACTAAGGCAATGAAGTGGTTAAACCTGAGTACCCAGTTTCTTGGGAGTACGGGGGGTGGATGAAGGGGTAGTTGCCCCAGGGTGGGTGATTAGGCCTACCAGAAAGGTTGGGGGAGGAGTTAACCTCTTCATTAACGTAGTGGTGATAACCGCTATCGCAATGAAGGGGTTAACCCCTCCCGCTACCCACCTAACAGGCCTAACCACTCACCCTGGGACAACTACCACCTCCACCCACCCCTTCTACCCCCAATAAACATTAAAATACAGCAACCCTATCGTGGCATCATGACATTGTGGTGTCGTGTGATCTTGCATTGTCATAGCAATGTGTCACCATGTGATGTCGCAGCGTCATTTGATGTTTGATCGCCATAACAACGCAACGCTGCAAGATGAGGAGGACCACTCCAGAGAAGTTCCATAAGAAACACCCCTCTCTCTCGTACACACACACACCTTACCCTGGTGAGTTCCAGGCACTCTGCAGCTCCCTCCTCCGGTCGGGTGAAAGTTAGATCTCTGTGAGGGAGAGTATGGCAGACAGTGGTCACCGGGCTGCTGCATGGGGAGCTGGGGAGCCACAGCACAAGCTCACCGAAACCTACCGGGGCCCACTAACCTTGGGGGCTCCTAGGCGTGTGCCTCGTGGCTAACCCGATGTCAGGAATCGGCGTTCTCCACCCTCCCCACAAAGAGCACCCCCTTCCCACAGGGAGCCCCTGGACACACAAAACAAACCTGCCTTACTGGCCTCCACGGCTCCTCGCCCCTGCCGCCGTCGCGGGATCACTCCCCTCGGCGATTCCTCTGCTCAGCGCCGGGCGCGCCCACGCCCTCCTGCACGCACACCTGCACCATCCACTGGCTCGGTTCATGCGCGTACACGAGTTACGGAGCACGCTCAGTCTGCACACTCTTCTTCCCGTCCCCCGGACCTCAGGCTCCGCCCCCGCACACTGCACGGGCATACTCAGGTTACCAACAAGACTCACCTGGCCTGTTATGCCTGCACCAATCTGCAGTGTCTCCCTGAAGCTCTTCCTGTCCCGCCTCCGTTCCTAATTGGACCTTCCTGCTTTATCTAGCTCCTCTCTGCTCTCAGTCTTTGCTCGACATAGTCTCTGTATGGAAGTACTTCTGGATTCTCTCAGTGTTTTCACAGGTTCTGACGCAGCTTGTACGACTACCCACTCTGGCTCTCGATCTCGGCACTCCTTGGACAACGCTCACTCTGGTAACCCCTTGAACACGGCTTGGACAACGACCTATTTCCACTCTCCACTCCCTGACTTCGGCGAGGCATCCTTCACTCTATCTCTACAACCGAAACCGGCAAGTATTGTCTACCTTACTACACCTGGCCTGGCAACACTTTATACCACACTCCGGACACGCTCCCTTTGCTGCGGGTGCATGTATTACCACTTCCCCCTTCAGCTCAGGGGACGGGTCTGGTCTGCGGGCAGCACCGGCGTAACACCCGACACTGGTTACAATAGTATTCTATTGAAATATGTTTGAATTTAGATTTCCAAAATAGTCTTTAATAGAATAGATTGTACAACTGCCAAGGTAAGGAAAGATTCAATTTATGTAAGTGCCTACCAAAAGCAGATTTAGATATATATTTGTGTTTCTACATTACAAGATAGTCGCTTAGAGAATTGTTGTAGCAGCATTTGATTTAAAGCTAGTGAATTCCAGGGCATTTGAGACATTCTTGCATGAGAAAGAGTGTGTGCTCATCCCCACTGGGAATGATCAAAATACTGTAAGGGGAAGAAATGTGTTTCTCCCCAAAGAAACAGTCTAGACAACAAATCATAAAACCTTGTTTGAATTCTGCATTGTCCCTTTTGAGGAAAAAAAACTGCTTTGGGATTTTCTGACTAGATGTCAGATTTTTAAACTCTCCAAATCTTTCTATCTTTGATGTACCTCAGGGCATTCTGAAAGCACTACTTTTTCCATCATATACAAATCAATACCACCTAGCACACTGGGGCTTTTAGTCGAAAATAGAATTCATTCAATACTACCTTTTTGTATGTTCCACGGATGAGATAGAGAGAAAGTAATCTGGCTAATCCTTCAGTGCAAAAGATGCTGCCGTTGCCTAAAGTTTCTTAGAATAGGGGTTCTCAACTCCAATCCTCAAGACCCCCCTCCATCCCAACCCCCACCCCAACAGGTCAGGTTTTAAGGATATTCCTGCTTTAGCACAAGTGGCTCAGTGCAGTGCATGATTCAGGGGGGGCGATCGAAGAAAGGAGTTAGAGAGAGAAGATGTGGAGTGGGTTCGATTTGTGCCCATTTATAAGAGACATAAAGTAGCTATGTTTGGCAAGACATATGAGTTAAAGCCAGAACACATTTATAGTGAAGGAAATCTGCTAGATAGTGTGATTTCCTCCCGAGGTGTTCAGCGGAACGAGTGGAAGAGCATAGAAATAATGTCTGCGTGTTTAACCAGGGTTGTGGGTTGGAGTACTGTGAGTGTCGGCCTATAGGAGGAGCATACTAGTCACGTGAAGAGGTAAGGACAGAGTTGTAAGTTGAGACATGTCTATTTGAGTCAGTGGAGGGTGGTAGTAAAGAAATCTGGGATTTATCGCTGATTAATGGAATGCAGGTTATTGCAAGGTGGAATGCAAGACGAGGCTATAGTTCAGAACTCGGATAAGGAACAGTTTTTAGTAAAGATGAGGTAAAGAAAGTGGGTGGTGGGAGCACGCGATGAGATGCCCATGAATGGGAGGGGTTACCAATGTGGTGGATAAAGTCTCCTCGGGGGAGAGTTGGCGAGTCAGAAGAGAGGAAGAAGGATAACCTGGATTCAAAGTCATAGAGGAAGATCGAGTTGGAAGATGAAGATGTACTGTAGGTAGAAGACAGCAATACCCCGAGAGAGTAGAAACGGCCAATAGTGTGGGTCTCAAAGTACAGTATGAGAATGTTCTGTGACGCAGGTGTAAGTAGGGGCTGAAACTTGCTGTAAGAAGAAAGAAGCATTCCCACTCCACATCCAGAGGGGCGAGATATATGAGGGAGGCTGCAATAGGACAGAGCTGCCTCCAGGGCAGAGTCAGAATGTGAGAGCCAAGTTTTAGTTAGTACAGTGTTAAAGAGGAAAAGAGAAGAAGAGGTCCATTTAGTATTTCTAGTAGAGAGAGAACATATGTGCAGCTACTGTATGTATTATATATATATTTTTTTATATATATATATATATATATGTATATATATATATATATATATATATATATATATATGTATATATATATATATATATATATATATATATATATATATATATATATATATATATATATATATATATATATATATAATATATAATATATAATATATATATATGTGTGTAGGGGTATCAGTACCGTGTTAGCCGAGCTTCAATAATCAAAAAATAAATAGATGATACCGTTCTGTGGCTAACAAAATGCTTTTATTTGTACGGGCTTTCGAGATACACTGACATTCATTGTAACATCGCCGGAAGAAGAGATCAGTGTATCTCGAAAGCTCGCACAAATAAAAGCATTTCGTTAGCCACAGAACGGTATCATCTATTTATTTTTTGATTATATATATATATGTGTGACACAGAAATAACCTGCACAGACCTAAAGTGAGAAGTGCTAAAGCCAGTTAAATGCAGTGTAAATAGTAACCACTACTGGCGGTGCTGGGGATGAATATGATATGAAAACCAACACAGAAAAAAGAATCCCCAAAGTAGCACTCTAGCATACAAAAAATATCAAAAATTATTAATCACATACAGATATAAATCATTAAATAGGAGCAGTGGTGTCCTCAAAGCTGAAATAATGCTGAGCCTCTAAGATAAGTGGAATGAAGCAACAATGAGCTTATACATACAAATACTGCAAATCATTAGGGGGAACTGAAACTGAACCTGGGATGTGGAGATGTGTGCTGGAAAGCAGTGCTACACTGCATGAACAATGAATTAACCCTTTAACATGAAAGTGTAAAGGCAAGAAAATTCTTGCCTCAAAAACACTCTGACCGGCCGGTCAAGGCCACCTAAATAAGGCCCCCTGTGTGAGGTGAAAATGTAAAGATAGATACATATAATATCAGCAAAATCACATGATGTGGGCTGAGCCTGTAGATAAAGCACACACAGAGAGGCATGTACATGACAGGTAACAATGACAAATGCCAAAAGGGGGGGTCACAGAAGTACTTAGACCAGTCCAGCAAGGTAGTAGCAAACATCCATAGCCAAGAGAGTGTTCCTAGGTTCAGAGGGAGTAAACCGCAACCGCTCCACTGCGCATGCAGCCAAGATGACAGGGGCACAGACTGCGAAATCCAGCAGGGAGGGGGAAACACAGCTGAGGGCACCACCGCGCCCTAAAGAGACAGACAAGACCCGACGCGCACGTTTCGCCACCTGCTTAGTCCGGGGGCTTAACGTGTAGTATTATTTGTAGTTGCATGTTCTGTGACGTATGGGTTGATACCCATACAGAGTCCGGGGGCGAAATTTTGATCGCCCCTCCCAGCCCACCGAACTGGTATGTGTTATTCTATTTAATGAATTAGCTCTGAGGTGCCGTTAACATAGGATGCCTAAATGAAGGGGTGTATTACACTTGGTAAAAGGTTTTATTTAATATGACACCTAGAGTATGCCAAAAAAGGAATATGGGAATCAGTAAATTATGATCATTTAATAAAAAAATGTCATAGCCATAAAAATCCCTGGTCTTGAAACATACCGTTTTACTGCATATCTTCATCAGTGGCCATCATCTATTTACTTCACTTCTGAACGGCTACTTATTATTGGTATGTTTTGGCCTCAATCATATTCTATAAGCTGTGTGATTTTCTTTGCGCTCTGGTACATTTTGTCTGCAGCGTTAAATGGGTTTATTTTGGTGTTTGAAATTATCATGCACGATACCTTATCTTTTTGACATTATCGCTCCATGAAATAATTTGAATTTAAAAGTGATTTCAAACCAGTCAGTCAACGTATGAAAATATTTTCTTTCAAATTGCAACTTTATTTGACAGCTCCTTCGCTTTTTTTTTATATAAATGATGTGGTTGTCATAAAACTTTTCTTGCGCCGCGTCTGGGCATCTGTCATTATTTCGTTATAACCCCAACCCAGGCCTTCACAGTTCTCATGTACTGAACTCAGTGGCGTAACTACCACCTGGGATGCCCTGGCATGTCCCCAGGGGCCCCAGCTCGGTTGGTGCCCCAAGGGAGTCGGGACCATCCCTACGGACTCCTCTTGATGAAACACCCCTCACCCGTAGCGGTTACAGAGACCCTGCGCTCTACCCCACAGGCGGCGAATCACTACAAGTGCTGGTACACTCGAGGTGAATGCTACTCTTTGACAAAGTGCTTTGCTGCACGAAACGTGTCAGAGGTTCTCCTCGAGGTTCCTGCCGTTTTTGTATGATACGGTGACTACAATAAAGTACTCGTTTTAGTGACCCGGCAGTTATCAGCTTTTTTTGGCACGTCCATATATGCCGCCTCCTCCTGTGCGGGAGAATTCTTCTCTGCTCTACCCCACAGCAATGGAACTGATTTCCGGGGAGAGAGGGGGGGCCTCTGTAACACAGCAGTCCTCCTCCTTGACGTCACGATATTATGTGATGTTGCGTTGTCATGGAGACGTGTTGCCATGGAGATGCAGCGACATTATGAAGCCGTCCTTTGGGGGCCCTTTGAGGCGTAGTTACACCACTGACTGTACTTTTGCACTGGAAGTGTCCCATTATGTTAAAATCAAGATTTTCATTAAAAAAAGTCCCAGACTCTGCCCAAAAACTGCAAATGTAATAAATAAGAAGAAAAGAAGTAAATCAACATGTTGGAAACCCGAGCAAATGGAATACGTTCAATACAGTATTTGACTGTTTTATTGCTTAAAGCTGCAGACCAAGCAATATCCTACAGGTGTTTTTTTTAAATAAATCAGTTCTGTATTATGAGAAATACTTGCAGCATTAAAAAAAAAAAAAAACTCTGAATAACATTTTTAATGTATTACAATGTAACAAGCATTTTCTCTTTCTATAGCAACCATTTACAAAGTCACATCCCTTGCTCTACTGAAACAAGCTCTGGCACACCCCTTTTTGAGCCCTGCCCTCTCTCTAGCAGTGCGCGAATTGTATGTAGTGACTGCCAGGTCACATGAACTATTTTCCCTGAGTCGACCACATGATCTTCCCCACAGAACTTTGCATCTTGGGTCCTCTTCTGCTGCACTGACAGCCATTTAGTGAACCCTCGAGCTGAATTTTCGCCAATCGATCACAGGAGAACAGATCGATCGGCAACTTAGCTAATTACTTATCATTGTGTGGATTTTATTGATGCACATATTAAAAATGGCAACATGGATAACTGCTTTAAAGGGCAGGCAGGTTTTCATAGCTTTCCCTGCTAGCCAACTGGTAAAGAAAATACTTTTTATATAGAGGAAACAAGTTTATTCTCTTAAAGTTGAAATCTAGAACTGTCTTTTTTTTGTCAGTAGGAAAAAACCTGGCGCTTACCTTAAGCTTAATATATGAGGTGTGCTTACAATGTGGCAGTAATTTAGACCACGGCTCTATGACAGATGCTTTGAGCCAGCATGGAGTTCCCCTCTGCTGCAACCCCAGGGAAGGGTTAATCCGGAACCCTTTTAAAGATATAGAGACATACAAGCAATGGGGGAGCGTGGGATTAAAAAAACATTTGACAATAAAAAACAATAAAATACAATAAAATTAATGTGGTTACAACAATATTGCTGGGGGTTGGTGAAAATATTAAATACACTTACACGGCCATGTGCAAGCGGACACGGTAATGTGGTTTCTTTAAGCAATTCCAGTCACTCCCAACAACAGGTAATGGTGGTTTAGAGGGTTTTGAAATAAATATATAAATATATCTGTACTCACACGGCCATGTGTGAGTCCTTGCAGGAAATTGGTAACTTTGGGGTTAAATTAACCCATCTGCATCTCCCCCCAGTGTAGACTCTTCTTTGTTTGCAACCAACGTGGGATTCTAACTCCAGTCTTGGGCATCAGATGGGGACTCTCCCCAGTGGTGGTAGTAGGGGGGGGAGTAGGTAGAGAAAGTGAGGCACGTTGTCAGTGGGGGCGAACCAGCTCCGTGACGTCACTGGCCCGCCCCCAGACACACCCACGGACGGCGCGCGCTCTAAGGCCAGGAAAAGCCCCGCTTTCCCTCAGTCTCAGCGCGCCTCCGCACGGCTTCAGTCTCTATGGACTCAGCCTTATATACAATTTCACTTTTACTAAGTGACATTTTTACATTTTCACTTAGTAAAAGTTACATTTTACTAATTTGATTTGAGTGCAATGCAAGAGGTGGCTCCTTCCCTTCTGTCTTTATGTTCTGACCGTTTATCCCCCCCTTAGTACAGGGGGGCTCAACTCTAGCCCTTATTCCCCCCCCCACCCCCCCCACCCCCAACAGATTTGAGTTGGGCTCCTTCCCTTCTTTCTTTAAGTACAGTATGTGATTAACAGAAAAGAAGATTAGCACAGAGGTAGATTGAGGTAGTGTTATATAACTATTTTAGGGTGAAGACACAAGAGAAGATAACAGCAGCATTTTCTTTGTGCATCATAATATATATTTTGTTTACGTGGTGTTTTGATCTTTTGTACCAGTCACTTTTACCATAGTTTAAGCTTTTATTGTGTTATCTCCATGATAATTCCTGATATTGTAATGTCTACTAGCTAAT
The DNA here is from genome assembly GCF_040206685.1 of Ascaphus truei. Lineage (NCBI taxonomy): Eukaryota > Metazoa > Chordata > Amphibia > Anura > Ascaphidae > Ascaphus > Ascaphus truei. The sequence continues at coordinate 303,736,444 of NC_134486.1, read as the reverse complement.
GTAACATAAAAAAATAAATAAGATGAATGTAGTGACATGTAAAGTTAAAGGAACTCTCACTGAATTTGAATCAATATGGATAACTAAAGGTAAACTAGAATGATCAAGTTAATATGAAAAGCATTGAACCATAGAAAAATGATCCTGCAACAGGAGGGACCAATAGAAGCATCCATTAGCATCCAAATGAATATTAATTCATCAACATTTGACGGTGTAGCATCATTTGACATCGGGTCGCCATGACAATGCGATGCTGCAGGAGATGCCACTTTGGGGAAGGTGAGACACCCCGCTCTCACTCACCCTAAAACACACGTAATCTTGCCTTGGGGTGAGGAGTGGCCCTGCACCACTCCCGGGTCTCTGCAGCTCCCTTCTCCAGCTCCCTCCTTTGGTCAAGCGGAAGTTGGATCCCGGACGTACACAGAGAGATGTATAAATTGATGTAGATGCGAGGAGTTGTAAATAAATTGTGTCAAGTGCCAAGTAGTGCTGAGATTTCCTCCTGCCTTTCCTTGTGAATAATTGTGACATTGTCCTCTAGTAAATTTTATAGAGATTTTTGGAATCTTCACATGATAATCACAGAACATCCAGTAAGAAATAACATCAAGGATTCGCAATCCACCCACTCCCACCCAAAAGGTGGATGTACGGTAGCAGAAATCCAATAACTTATCTACTGTAGTCCCTTCCAACAAAATAATGGCGCACTGAAATAGCTTACGCATCCAGTAGCATTAGAATAGAGACGTAGTCAACATTGTACAATGAAAAGCAGCAAAGTCCACTTAAATGTAATAAAGTTCCTACCCAGTTCCCTTAAAAAAGCATATCCACAGCTCAATGTTTCACCCAAGATATATACTGTAGCACAGACAATGCGGAGTGGAAACCTTTAAGAACTATTTTGCACTGGCATTGGCATATTCTCTTATCTGATGATGACTTGAGGAATTTTTAGGGTCAAGAAGTATCAATGAGTTGTTGAAGGCCAACCGGATTTGAGGGACAAGCTTTTGTATAATCACATTCCATTTAAGAATAGGACATTGCATTCAAAGCGGATAAAGAGCTCCATTAAATGTGGGGTGGGGTGGGGTGGGGAGGGGAGTAAGGGCAGACAGTATGTGACAGGTCTGGTAGACAATATAACATCTCACAGTTTATCAATTGTAAATCTGGGGGCGTTATTTATTATCTCCATTGTAGACAATTAAATGCCAATGATTTTAATTCATAACATTGATTGCCTCAAATACTAGAGTAAGCTATTTCAGTGTGCCCTTAATGTGGTGGAAGGGACAAGTTAGGTTACTGGATATCTGTGACATTCACCCTATAGATGGAAGTGGGTGGATTGCTAACCCTTGGTCCTATAATAATAATAATAATAATAATAATAATAATAATAATAAGAGATATAATAATACTTTTATTTCATATAGCGCTTTTCTCCTAATGGGACTCAAAGCGCTTCACAATTACAATATCGTGCGATGAGCTTATAATCTATGTTCTTGGTACCTGAGGCACAGGGAAATAAAGTGACTTGCCCAAGGTCACAAGGAGCTGACACCGGGATTTAAACCAGGTTCACCTATTGTTTATTGAGCCACTTCTTGAATTGTGAGAGTCAGCTGCTATTACTTGATGTTCTGTTATAGCCAAGCAAAAATAGGAAGTTCCAGGGCACTACGGATTTGCTCAAAATAAATTTATTATCTCATATACAGTACACAACGGTTCAACCAGCTAAGTGGTCTTTCTCAAGTGAAGATAGAATACCAAAGTAAAAAGTGTCCACTATTAATAACCCCAAACCCAGGTGAAATTACTTAAAATCATCCGGTTTCTCCAAAGGGAGTCTTTCAGTCCAATGTGCATGCGCGCACATCCGGATCCTCGTCGCATCTGAATGACGTCATCGCTTAGCAATCCCACCTCCTGATTGGTCCTTCCATCTCGCGATGCTTCCGCAGCTGGAGATCTAGGTATCCCATCCAGGCGCGTGCGCGCGCACATCCGGGTCCCGTTTCCTTCCAGGTGACGTCATAACGTGATTGCGTGGTCTACGATTGGCCCGTCTGTCCCACGATGTCCTTGTCTTTAATTCTCATGCCCGTCATCATGGAGACGTATGTCCAGAACGTCTTTAATTCGCACATGTGTATTACAGTCTCAGTACTTTCTTTATCATGCCATATCATACTCAGGGTCTGCGAAGATGATTTAGCAGTGGACTAGTTGTGGAGCATAGGAGAGAAGAGAAAGGACCACAGTGAGAGTCCGGTATTAAAAACAAATACAATAACTCTCCCTTAATATATAAAATGTAGGGAAGAGGGGTGTAGGTAGAGGAGGAAAACAGAGGCAAAAGCAAAATTCTAATTAACATTTTGGAGACACAATGTGAAGAAAATCAGCAGCAACAGCAGCATCCCACAGTCGAGGCAATATATATGTTCCAATAATATCATGTAATAAATACTTAACAACCACAACATCCCATAACATCTCAAATATAAAGCAGATGTACATGCTCTCATCATCTAATGTTTAGAAAACTATTTAGGGAGATGAAATTATTACGACCAATTGGATAAACGTATCGAGTGTGAATGAGGCACAGGGAAATAAAGTGACTTTCCCAAGGATTTAAACCAGGTTCCCCTATTGTTTATTGAGCCATTTCTTCAATTGTGAGAGTCAGCTGCTATTACTTGATGTTCTGTTATAGCCAAGGACACATACACTGGCGACACACTTTATTCGAGCTCGGCTAGTCCCACGAATTCGGGTATACCCGGGTGTATTGAGGTTTGTGACTGTTTTCTGCCCGAGTGCATTGAGTTATTTTCCAAGCAGGGATTGAAGCATTTTATTCCTGCTGGCTTCAATTCTGCACAGTATATATATATATACTGCATTACAATTCATGAATTTATGCCATCTGGTAGACACGCGAAGCATTGCAGCCTATTAAATCCTAATCATTATCATTTAACAGATCAGCCGCCCATCAGCCAGGCATGAACCCAGGCTGGGAAGGCAAATGCAACGGGGCTTGTCAGAGGTGAGGAGCGGCGCATTCCAGGTATCTGCCAGGTACATACCGGGTATTTGCTCGAATAAAGTGTGTCGGTGCAGTATTGCATGGTTTATGCAGGGTAAACAATAATTATTTGTAAAGTGTCTGGCTGTTTTTAATATATTCTAATAAAATTATACTTTCTTCATGATTTATGCTGGTGATATGTGGATATTAATACTGGTGCTTATTTAGGGTCCTTCTTTGTGGTCATCATTTAAAAATCAGTAAGCCGTTTACGAAATTCAAGTACAAACATTTAGTTCTGTATGTCTTATAATTTGTATTCTAACATCTTTCTAATGCACTGTAGCTGCATCAATGCTCTGTAATCAAGTTTAATGTGATTTTTTTTTCTCCAAAGTTTAATCTTAATTTTGCATCTTCCTTTACTGTGTTAGTTACATAAAGATATTTTAATTGAATTTACTTCACTCAGTGGAAGGCAGAAGATACTGTATGTTGGCTTTAAGAGAATTATGGCAGGGGGAAAAGCATGTGCATTCTTCCTTGAAGAGACTATATTATGAAAACAACAAACCATAAAACAAAGGATATCTTGTGCATACAAGATAGCATTGATCTATTGCAAATTAATTTAGGTCTGAAAAGCTAATATACTTGCATTGTGAACTTTAACTCAAAACCATATTTACAATGTTAAGTAAAATAAATCTAATGCACTTAAAAATCATAGAATTATCTAATAGGGTTCATGTTTGTTAGGTTGACACCTTTTAGAGAACATAAAGAAAATTATAGTATACAGCAGTGGTTTCCAACCTATTTGTGGTGAAGGGACCCTATGTGAAATTATGAGGAACCCCCGATCCCCTCTAATAGTGCATCTGAGATCAGATGCATTGTAAGGAACCCCAACCCTCTCTAATAGCACATAACAAAAATAGATCAAAGTAACTGCTGCCAAATGGGCAAAAATGGGAAAACTTACCAACAAAAAATGATTAAAAGCACTTTATTGGAACTACATAAAAAACATGTGTAGACAGAAAAACTCTCCTCCCACGCGTCTCATGCCACCTAATGGCACTTTTTTTTTTTTTTTTAACAATGCTTAATACATTTCCCTTAGACGTCTCCTCCTGCCCTCCACTCATCATTGCAAATGAGTTAGCTGCACCAGTTACCTTCCCAACCCGATTTTCTAGGCTCTGTCATTTTACCCCATATTTTTTTATATACAGTATACCCACTTGGTTGCTAACCTCCTTGAGCTTAAATTCGGTTTGTTTCTAGCTCTCTAATAGCGCGTCAGAGATCAGATACAATGTAAGGAACCCCGACCCTCTCTAATAGCGTGTCTGAGATCAGATGCATTGTACGGAACCCCAACTCTCTAATAGCACGCCTGAGATCAGATGCATTGTAAGGAACCTCAACCCTCTCTAATAGCGCGTCTGAGATCAGATGCATTGTACGGAACCCCAACTCTCTAATAGCGTGTCTAAGATCAGATGCATTGTACGGAACCCCAACCCTCTCTAATAGCGCGTCTGACATCAGATGCATTGTAAGGAACCCCAACCCTCTCTAATAGCGCGTCTGACATCAGATGCATTGTAAGGAACCCCAACCCTCTCTAATAACGCGTCTGAGATCAGATGCATTTTAAGGAACCCCAACCCTCTCTAATAGCGCGTCTGACATCAGATGCATCGTAAGGAACCCCAACCCTCTCTAATAGCGCGTCTGAGATCAGATGCATTGTAAATTCTTCTGTATTTGGTACCATTTTCAAATGACCTGAAAATGGCAGGGAACCCTTTAAAGATGCGCAGGGAACCCAAGGCTTCCCAGGAACCCCTGTTGAAAAACACTGGTATACAGAGTTCTCCAAGTCTCATAGGTTTCTTCAAATGAACTGAACATAGCACACATGAAGACACTTACAGATATAGCTTAGACTTACTGTCCTCAGCACCGTTGGCGAAAAGGAAAATGGGTACAATGCCTGCCGTGATCGCGCTGCAGGGGGCACATGGATCAGATGCAGCCGAGCGTTAATCCTTCCAGGCTGCGAATGACATGATCGCTTGACCGCCAGCGGCCGGGGCATGCCAAATGGTAAACTTTGCTACACCTGTATCTTGATGCAACAAAATCGTGCAGTAAGCAGTTGGAGCTTTAAGAATGAGATTATAAACGATATATGGGGCTATTTCCTGTGTTTTTATATTTATATTTCAAAAACGTATAGTGATATATAACACACTGTCAGAAAGGCGAACAGGAACCTAAATCTTTGAGAGGCAAAATAAAAATCACAAAAACACAATGTTAGCGCTCTGTAAATCAAGGAATGCAAAACATAAACCTTTATTGATCAATGTCAAACAACTGTTTCCATTCCATGCGGGATCATACTGAGGTCATCGTCTTTTATCAGATGAAAATGCTTATTCCTTGACACAGGGTTATATTTTTGTTTCATGCATTTTGAGTAACTGCAGTCAATTTGTGATTTTTTTTCTTCTTTTCTTCTAAGTATATTTCTATCAAATTGAATAGCACAATATTAAGGTCTTAATAGAAAATGTTGAATGTCTACTCTGGATTTTCTCTTCCGGATAATAATAAGCATAGTCACCCTTGGATATGCTTCGAAGGACTGCTGCTTGCCAATTAACACAACAAAGTTTATCATGTGGAAGCTGGCTGTGCCACAAATATCAGCTTTTATATACCGTTCTTTTAATTTCTAGATGTATAGGCTAGGAAATTACTCTTCTTGACAGAAAATCCTTATTTAGCCTATATTTGTAACAATCACCTTAGTGCAAGGAATAACCTAGTCATCAATGCCAAGTATGTATTAAATGTTTTTGGCCAGGCCTATGACCTTCAGCGCCTCCAGCTGGGTCATTAATGACCTGACAAAGCCCTGTTCTTTGGAGATTACCAACAGTAAGTATATACTCTAGTAATGTATATTGCACAATATTATTGCTTAGGAGATGTTAAAAGATGATGTGGACAGTTTACAATACAAGGTGATATGTTTGGTTCCAGTTCTTTGTTGAAACTATCTTTCTGGAAAAAAAAAGTAAATTTTCCTTGGTTTATCTGAATAAGAAGCTTGAGATGAATGTGCCATATTTCTCAGTGCTTGTTTCAGCACCCAGAAGGAATTGTATAGGGCTAACTATGGTATAAAATCAGTCCCCATCTCACGTGAGATATCTCTTGGTGATACAAGGCAAACAAGACATGCAAAAGATCAATATTAGTCTGACAATCTTTACCAGAATACAGTACATCAAACCCAGCTAACTTCTGGAAGGTTATCAACAATATGTATTCCAGCCTTCTAGCCATCAATAACCAAGTAATATCACTAAGGAGGATATTACTCTGACAAACCCCATTGGCATTGCAAATGAATTCAATGATTACTTTGTGGGGTGCGCTACTAACTTATTAGCAAACGCAACCCAAACCACAAACATGAACCTCATTCTGTGAGTACCCCTGTAGCCCCACCCTCTCCCAACACTGCTCACAATTTTCAATTTGGCCCAGTATCCGAAGAGGAGATTACACAAATGCTCCTCAAATTAAAACTAAGCAGCTAATGTGGACCTGACTTACTGCAATCTAAGTTCCTACGACATGGTGCCCCAGCTTGGTGCCCCAGCCCCAAACCAATTGCTTCCATAGTCAACTCTATTTTGTCTGCAGGCCATATCCCTAAGACCTGGAAAACTGCCAGAGTTGTCCCAATCGTCAAAAGTAGGGACAAAAACATTGTCTCAAAGTACAGGGCTCTCTTCTCCCAATACTATCCAAAGTCATGGAAAAATCTCTTCACTCCCAATTAAGTGATTACTATACCAAGACAAATTTCCCTAGCCAATTCCAATCTGCCTTTCACCCCAAACACTCCACGGTAACCCTGGTAAAAGTTTGCAATGAAATCCAGTGTGGAATGGAACTGGGACAATTCACTGGTGCAATATTCCTAGATTTTGACAAGGCTTTTGATACTGTTGATCATGTTATCTCGTTTAACAAACTGCAGAGCTCTGGAATAGGGAAGCATGCTTTAAACTGGTTTCAGTCCTACCTATCAGGTAGATCCCAACATGTGTCTATCTCAGACTCTAACTACAACTCTTTGGATATCACCTGTGGTGTGCAGCAAGGCTCTGTTCTGGGGCCCCTACTCTTCTCAGTGTTCATCAATGATCTTCCCACAGCTTGTAAAGAATCTTCAATACTCATGTATGCAGATGACACAATCATATATGCACACAGCCATAGCCTCTCTGACCTTGAACACATTTTTCAATCTGACTTTTGAAGACCTGAAAATTGGATTTCCCAAAACAAACTGTTTGTAAACACTGACAAGATTGTAACATTTTTAAAGATTCCAATGACTGAGCTCCAGATCAGAACCAACGCTAACACCACCCTAACTCCTGTTACTAGTTTTAAATACTTGGGCATATGGTTTGACTCCCATTTAACATTTGGGATGCACATTGATACCCTGACAACCAAAACCTATGCCAAACTAGGTGTATTTTACGGGAACAAATCCTCCCTAAGTCTGCTGGTCAGAAAGCGTGTACTGTAGCACAGCAGATGCTAATGCCAATTATCGACTATGGGGACATAGTATACGGCACGGCACCCCAAACCCACCTTAGCAAACTTGATATCCTCTACAATTCAATCTGCTTTTTTGTTCTCCAATGCAACTACAACACACATCACTGCGAAATGCTCAAAGAACTAGATTGGTCATCACTTGAGTTTGGGCGCAAAGCTCATCTTTCCTTTCTTGCCTTCAAATACTTTCTGGGCAAGCTACCCATCTATTTGAACAAGCTCTTCACCCCTACCACATGCAGCACTTATCATCTGAAATCTTACTCCAAAAGACTGTTCACAGCCACCCCTTCTCTTACCATGCACCCCAAAACTGGAACAATCTACCGGAGACTCTCACAGCGACCACCAGTCTAAGTTCTTTAAAAACTAAAGCTGTCTCCCATTTTAATCTGGTCTGTAACTGTTACATACGCCTGTGACAGTGAGGGGGTAACCAGGCACACTAATAAAGGTTAAGCATGTTTGGTTACCTCTGATCCATGTAGTGGGGTTCAGGAGTGTCAGCTCTTGATCCCAGTGATTGTATATGCATTGTGAATAATTATGTGACAATAAAGAATGTATGTGTTTTTACCTTTCCTTGATTGCCAGCAAGCAGAGATTGCTAGGCTATAAGTTTCAAGGGGGGTTTTACGGAGAAAGTGTTGTCAGAATGTGTCTAGGTAGTCGGGGTCCAGAGTTGCTGGATACCCCATATATTTACCCGAGAATCAGGTCGGATTCCCGGATACATATGGGCACATTGCTCTCCTTGAAAATACTTGTGCGACTAACCGCTAGGATTCCCTGGTTCAGCACAGACCAGAAAGGTAAATGGGGCATAGGGATGTGAGGTGTCCCTGGAATGGTCAAGGGGTCCCTAGGTAAAGGGGGTGCTCAATTACTGCCCAGGTCACCCAGATCTCGGTATAGGGGTTCTGGGGTGCTCCGACCATAGATAAGGTTGTGAGGAGTTTTAAAGACAATCTAGTTATAGTGTGTGGAGAATATGGCTAGTAAGAAATAAAGTGCAACTTCTTGTTCTATTCCCCATAACCCGAAGACTTAGGAAAGTATTAAATGTATATTTTCTTAAATAGTGTTTAAAATACATATATGCTTGTGCACAGTATAATGAGCTGGGTCTTTCCATGTTCTGGGTGAGTCACTGGACTACCAGCTTGGTGCCAATGTGTCTACCCAGACATCGGACATGAAAGCCACATAGGATGCCAGAGGCGTGAAGAACATTTGGGCAGGTGGTTTAGGCTTGAGTACCCATGTCCTGGGATGAATGGAAGTCCTCGGGACTGCCATTTGCCTTTCCAGACTGTGAGGAGCCTAAACCAGCGGGTGGCTTCTGCATACCAAGAGTCAGAGGTGGAAATCGTGGGCATGCCCTTGGCTGATGCAGAAGATCCGCTTGCCCGCTTCAGAAGACTGGCATTGCTCTGATTGGCTGATAGGAAATTTCCCACGCTGGGATTGGCTGTAGTATTTCATGAATGAACTCTGAAATACTATAAAAACAACCAGCCAATCCGGTGATCAGATTCTAAGCGCCAGAACATGAGCAGCAAATTTGAATGCACCAAAAGATGCTCTCTGAGAAATAGCAGTGAGCAATCTTCAGAAATTTCAGGCCGAAATACTTTCTAAGTCCAGCTTTTTGGGACAAAGTTCTCAAAAAGGAACGTAGCGGTCGTGGCCAGGATTGCAAGCCGAATTTCGTTCCAGGATGATTGGAGCTAACTCCCGGTGAAGTGATTTCAGGACCTCTGGAGGAAAGAGAGCGGTGGCGTCAGGAACTTCATGCCGGTTTGAGTTTCAGGACATTTCGGGCTGAGTCCCGGTCAACTAAAGACTTTGTTTTTTGTGTTCATTTCAACTAGGAAAGTCTAGTTTTGTGGCCCAGACCCACAATAAGTGTGTTTTCTCATATATTTTGTGTTCCACTGTGTGTTTGCCTATTTTAAGTGAATAAGCTGCAATTTATTTCATAAACTCATTTTGCTCAGTGTTATGATCTCTGTAAAAAGGTGTAAATGCCTTGTCTCCCGTGACAACGCCTATAATATATACTATCTCTAACTGCCTTGTATATAATGTATAACCTGTTCACTTATGTAACTATGTATTTGTAACCATGTATTATTTGTCATTATAACTCTATGCCCAGGACATACTTGAAAACGAGAGGTAACTCTCAATGTATTACTTCCCGGTAAAACATTTTATAAATAAATAAATATTGCACCAACCCTAAATACATCTCTGTTTTTGTAATTCTTGACAAGCAGTTTGCTTTGCACACAACAAAGATTGGTACTTGGCAGTTTAAATGTATTTGTCATAGTTTAGCATCCTTAATTAGATGCAATTTCTTCCACTGAGAGACTTTCAATCTGTCAGTTTCTAACAACCATTCGGACAGGTTGACAGGTTTTTGCAATGTTAAAAAAAAAATAGCTTTCAAAAATCTAAAGAGGAACACGAGCATTTGTCCCTATTAGCAGTTTCATGTGAAATTAAATTATGATAGGATAAAAGGCAAAGACGTAAATGTTTTAGAATTATGAGAGTACAATCATTTTAAGTTAATATGTTAATGGGTAATAGAAAGACCAAGAGTAATTTTCACCATATATTACTAAAATCCCCATGACAGGCTATTATGGGACGTTGGAACATTATTAATGAAACATCAACTACAATTTATTGTTTGGGAATTATTAGCAAGTAGCATTACTTGGAGTTTAAAGTAAAAATGTAAAGTGCAAACTTTTATGGTGAGGGCAATTTTTAAGTTTATCTGGTATTGCTTATTTGTAAAACGTTATTTTTTTTTAATGTAAATCTTGATTCTAGTTTTTTTTAAGTTATATTGGTCCAGGTAAAATGTGACACTACCATTATATCAACACCTATTCTGTACTAGACCCTCTACAATCTGGCTTCCGCACTGCTCACTCTACTGAAACAGCCCTCACTAAAATAACTGACGACCTCCACGCTGCCAAAGACAGAGGTCATTACACTCTGCTCATATTACTCGACCTCTCTGCAGCATTCGACACCCTCTTCTCCTTCACATTCTCCATACTCTTGGTATTCGGAACAAAGCTTTATCCTGGATCTCCTCTTACCTCTCCCATCGTACCTTCAGTGTCTCTTTTGCTAACACCTCCTCCTCCTCTATTGATCTCTCTGTGGGGGTACCCCAGGGCTCTGTCCTGGGACCCCTTCTCTTTTCTCTCTACACTCTCTCTAGGTGACCTAATCACATCTTTTGGGTTTAAATATCACCTCTATGCTGACGACACACAAATTTACCTTTCAACCCCTGACCTTACACCTGCTATACAGACCAAAGTTTCTGAATGCCTCTCTGGAACATCATGCTGGATGGCCATCCGCCGACTGAAACTTAACATGGCAAAAACAGAGCTCCTTATACTTCCTCCCAAACCTGGCCCTACTACATCCTTCCACATTGCTATTGGAAATACGATCATTCACCCAGTAGCCCAAGCACGCTGCCTAGGGGTCACACTTGATTCCTCTCTCTCATTCTCCTCTCATATTCAAAACGTTTCTAAAACTTGTCGCTTTTTCCTCCGCAATATCACAAAGATACGCCCTTTCCTCTGTTACTCAACTGCTAAAACTCTTTCCTTAATGTTACTTTTACAGTATGTCTGAAGCACTTATTCCCATGATCTGTTATTTATATTTGTTATTTATATGACATGTATTACTACTGTGAAGCGCTATGTACATTTTATGGCGCTATACAAATAAAGACATACATACATACATACATACATACATATCACTTGTTCTGCTACTAGAGCATGCATGAAGACCAGACTTGATTTATGTCTTAAAACTTAACTTTGTTTGTCATTAAGTTAAAAGACTGGGGGAAGAATCATAGAGAAGAGAGGGCTGCGAAGGAGGGTCCGTGGATCAGGGACTGATATCAGGGCAGGGGCCCCAAAGAAGGAACACTGGAGACAAACAATGGTTGCCTCTAGGTCCAAGTAAAGCTTATTTAAAGGGTGACCCAGTGTGGCTCTGAATAACACCAGAAGAGACGCGGGAATGCAGAGGCAGCAGCACACTAGATACCTAGTCATAGGCAGATACTAACAACTTCACAAATCAGAAACAATGTTTGCTTGAAATATGGACTTCTCCGGCCGCACTGGACGCCCTTTGCTGCCATCGCTCTAGAATACATTTCTAGAACGCAAGAAAAATGCTACCTACATGTTTCGTAGTACCCTACTTCGTCAGGGAAACTCTGATGAAGTACTGTAGGTTGCTACGAAACATGTAGGTAGCGTTTTTCTTGCCGTTTTGTTACTCCACATAACCTGGTGAGTGTCTCCTGTTCCTGCAGCTTAATCATTTAGTCTGCGACCTTAGACCGGAACGCCGCTCATAGAGCGCCGCGGTCTTGTGACGTCACAGACTGCCGCACAGTATATCTGTGGAGTACCTCTGGCGTTCATTGCCACCAGTGTTGGGAGTTCCCTGCAATTTTGTGCTAGTTCTATTTTGCATGCCCCTTACCAACGGACTATTTCCGGAAGCTATCTACATTGGACACAGGATCCACACAGACGTCTCGTGAGGATCCCTCTTTGGCGATTCAGCACAGAACCACAGCGGACGCTTGGAGTTACTGATTTCCTAAGACACATTTTCCAACGGGGTAACATGTACCTGACATGTAATGCCTGAATGATAGTAATATCTTGTGCGTGCAATACTTACCTGCTCGCAATATAGCACTTTAATTTGTTTAATACACTATGAGTCGTGCACTCCTTTACCAGAACCTAGATGCTGAGCGATCATCAGATTCGCTGCAGACTCCCTGTATATACGGTTACATTTGTATTCTACCACTTACTTCACTGATGTTATTTTAGACACTTAAGTCATTATTTGTTTATTAACATTCACTTCCACTATTTATTTTATTGAACATTATTTAATGTGTTTCCAACACTCCTTTAGTGTCGTAATTCTTTGATTCACTTATTGTGAATTTTCTAAGAGGTGCGCGGTAAACTTTTCTTTTCACTTTGTCTCTATCACAAGGTCAATTTATTTTGTCCATTAAGTCCAGTCTCTAGTCCTGCTCAGGTACCGGTGCACTATTAGTGGTAGGTCTGGCCACAGGTGTGCAAGGTATACCGGAATCACAATTGTCCAAAAAAAACAAACTACACTTGACAATACTATGCTCTCCCAGAACAAGGCACTGGTTAAACGTAGACTGGAGCTTGGTCCTTGGTGATAAAGGGGAAGAGCAGTGTGATCAGCGCTTATGCTGCTATTATAAAACAGTGACAATATGAGTAACAATGATTAACATAATAAACTTTAAACTTAAAGTAGGGGCTGCCTAGGCAAAATAGGGTTAACACAGACCAATTGAAACAATGAATACAAAGAACCGGCGCCTCCAAGGTGAAAATGAATAAATCTGACCAAATATAAAGTCCAATATGGATGGCAAGCAATCCTGAGGGGAATCTTCAATGGAGTCTCATGGAAGGACAAACAAACATATAGAACAAAGACAAAAAAGACAAGAAAGAAAGATCATAGTGCAACTCAAATAGCAAAACAAAAGACTAAAAACAAAACGCTGAAAAGATTGACAAAAGGATAATTACAAATTTAATGCAATTAAATAAAAAATAATAAAACAACGACAAATGTCCGTTGGGCTAAAGACGCTAGTAAAGCTATATCATCCGGTAGGAGTAAAATTAGAATCCTACTTACAGCAAAGCTGAAATGTTAAAGCCCATAGAAAAGCTGTCCTTCAAATCAGACCAGGAACCTCTGCAAAAGAGTGGAACAGCACGACCTCCAAGGCTCCACACTGGCGGGACGACCACTGCTGCCACACACGCAGACCCACAAGGTTGGTGAGAGGTGCCACAAGGTAGAACCGCAACTCCACGCTGCTGGGAGAATCACTGACGCCGCACACACAGACCCACTGGTCACGTGGTGTGCCGGTGACGTCACAGAACGGCGCGAGAGCAGGGGGAGAGCTTGGACAGGCAATAGAGCTCAGAGAGCTACGAGGCAGAGTCTGATAAGGACACCATTCAAAGGGAAAGGATGATAAGGGTCAAGAGCCAATAAACCAAAAAATGTTGTCTTTTTTGTCTTTGTTCTATACTGTATGTTTGTTTGTCCTTCCATGAGACTCCATTGAAGATTCCCCTCAGGATTGCTTGCCATCCATATTGGACTTTATATTTGGTCAGATTTATTCATTTTCACCTTGGAGGCGCCGGTTCTTTGGTTCTTGGTGAGGTACGCTGTGTTGACATGCTGGGTCCAAGTTGGGTTGTGCTGGGTCTATGGGCAGCTGAGCTTGATCTGGAGTGGGGTGCGATGGGTCTGTAGTGAGGAGAACTGGGTCTGTGTCTTTTCACAGTGAAGCGATTGAGCTGGTGTCCACTTTTTCGATTGAGCCACTGATTGAGCTGCCAGTACTGAAGTGTGGATATCCTTAAAACCTGACCTGTTGGAGTCCCTTGAGGATTGGAGTTGCCCACCCCTGGGGTACATGTTTGCACTATAGTGACTGATGGTGGCATGGATTGCAGTTAACTGGGTTGCAGTTATGATCTAAGTCTACATCTTCCATTGATTGTCTACAGGAATCTTTCACCTTCAATGTGGAAGCGTCCAAATGGCTACTGTAATTTAAAGAGGTGTGAAATATTATTTCTCTTTCAGGTGCCTAATGCTTATTGATATACTTATTATTCACACCAGTAGCATCAGAGGTTTATAAGATAGCAATACTGCCTTCATCACCAATTTATCATCAAACACCAATTCAGGTGCTATGTCACTCATAATCAATGTAAAGAGGTGGTCTGGCACACAAAACTCTGTTAGAATCAGATATCACCTGCCGGTGTCCACGGGCCAAGAGGGACAGTCCTGCAACGTCCCCAGAGGTACACATGAAATAGAAAAGGTCCAGGCACTCGGTCTTCAGTATAACAGGTTTAATTCAGCAAGAAAATCCAACGGTTCGACTGCCACGCAGTCTTTACCTCTCACCTTGATAAAGACTGCGTGGCAGTCGAAACGTTGGATTTTCTTGCTGAATTAAACCTGTTATACTGATGACCGAGTGCCTGGACCTTTTCTATGTCACTCATAGCCATAGAGCCTTGTGACGGAGCCACTGATTGAGCCACCTGTGCTGAAGCAGGGATATCCTGAAAACCTGACCTGTTTGGGGCCCCTGAGCACTGGAATTGGTCATCCCTACCGTAGAGTGTTGAGGCTTGGAGTGGGCAACATTGCGGTACCTGGGCACTAGTTATAGAAATTTCATCTTGAAGAACACATTTTGACGGCATCAGTCCAGTAAAAAGAGTTTAAAAGGCCCATATGGTGTGAATGAGTTAGCAGAAAGGTAGCATGGATTCAGAAATCCAATTACAAATAAACTGGTTTTAAATCATGGTTAGAATGAAGGTATTGATCATATTGGGGGGTCGGGGGGGGGGGCTTGTTTGCAGTATTGTTGTCATTTACTCATACAGTACTTTTTGCAAGTTTACTTACTGAAAACGCATACACATGGGTAGTATTATAATCTAAAGTGGAATATTTAATGCTTGATTAATTAAATGTACCACACGGCTTGAGTGTGTACAGAAGAACATTTAACTCCCTGGTTGCCAGATGGGCATACAACTCATTGTACAGCCAGGCCTCTTTGGTAGCCAAGGGGTTAAGACATAGTCAGCCTTTATGTAGTCAGTATTGCAAATCTTTTGACTCCTTAGTGACTGAAGGTGACAAACATTTGTTGCAAAAACAGCTGACATATTTTAATCAGATCCAGTCTTGTGGGAACATGTCTCATTACTAATTACACATCAAAAACCAACAAAATACTGATGGGGACACAGCAGTTTGGTCCCATTTCAGCATTGCCCTAACAATGATTTTGGACCAGGATTTTAATGAGTGTTCTTTGCTCTTCCCATCAAGTTTCTCTACTGTTATTCAGGTAATCACAGGATGGAAATGTAGACACACTGTGAATATGTAACTTATAATCCTAGGAATAATCTTACACTACAAATTAATTCCTAATAAACTACAGTATTTGTTTTTCCAGTTTTATAATCTGTGGCCTCCTTAGATACACCTTTTTATTTGTTTATGTATACCTTTTCGTTTACATTAAATCTAATTAGTCTCAATAATATATACTGTAGACAGACATGTGCGTAGTGGAAATTCTACAGAATGTTCAAGTCATTTTTCATTTAAAAAAACATCCCCAAGTGTTTGTTTACAGCTCTTCTGCCTCTTTTCAAAGCATGAAGAGTTATAACAAGCTCAGTTCATTATTCCATAAAAGAATCCAGATATATAACAATGTCTCTTATAGCGCATGTAGCATTTTTAAATCCCGAGGGAAGCATAACGACGACTTAATGAACGTTCTAAGCATTGCATATCTGATTAATTTTGTCGAACACTTGAAAGTAATCACTAGCAAGATGCAGGGGTATGACATTTAATACCCCAGAGAATGGAATACACAAAGTTCTTCATACCAAATACTGTATGCCTTCTTTCCAGATAGAATAGCTAACGTATATATATTTTTCTTGCATAATGAAAAACAACATTGTATGTATTTCTAAGCCTTATTTTTTCACTTATTTATATCATATACTGTTTTGCTGCAAAATTATTAAATCCTCGTAATAGCTGTTTTTTATTTTGTTTAGTAACAATCTAGGATATACATTTCTGTTAAACTGCATTGGTTTTTGAGGAAGAATTTAGTCAAACACAATTTGCTGTTGCCATACCTATCAAATCATTTTAGAGCAATGTTTAGTATCCACTGTACCGTAAACAGAATAAGAGAAAACAGAATTAATATTGTCTCATCTTCCCTTCTCAACTTAGCATGGACAGCAACCTAGCAAAATAATTATTTTTGCCTTTTTTATGAGCATAAGTCTTGGCAGAATAAATAAATTAACAAACATAATAAACACTGCCCCTACACACTAACAATTTAATTTGTTTGTTTTTTTTCTCCGAGATTTAGGGGAGCTCAACGAAACACCGAAAAAAGAAGAATAAATGGAAACAAAATGGCGTAATACGTTCAAGCTGTGATTGGGGCTAAGGGCCCGTGAGATAAACTACTCACATTCTCCCAAATTCCAAACGGTATATCCAAAACTGTGGCAATTCCAATGTGTGGGGCTGGTCAGTGGGTATATCTCAAGGGAGTAGAGAGAGGATGTAACACATGTACAGAAAAGGAGGAACCTGAAGAAGCATTTTTTGTGAAACGCGTATGTTCAAGTGATAGAATCCTGATCGCCGTCGGCCACCATTGTTCCTGGAAGCCGCCTGCCTGCAGTCCCGCGATCCAGACGCGGAAGCGTGAATCACCTGCAGCCAGAGACAGAAAGCAAAACACCGGCGAGCCCAAACGAGCGTTTGTAATTGTAAGTGTATGCAGACTTACTTGTTTTAAACAATTAAATAGTTACTTATCACACCCCGTCTCTTTCATCTGTCACCCCCATACTGAGGGGACGTAGCGAGACAGAGGAGTACCCGAGGTCATCACGGTTGGGATATTGTGATCCCTGTTGTTCCTTCATTTCTGAGACCCAGACTGAAGAAACTAAGTGTTACGCCGATGCTCGCCACAAACCGGGACCGGACCGCGGGGCTGAGGTGGGGTTATATAATCACCGACCTGAGTCCACGCAGACTGATCCGGAGTGCGCAGTTCATAGTCGTACATCGCAGGGTCAGAATTGGAGAAGGCAGCATCGTCGTTAATGAAGCAGGAGTTCGGCAACAGGAAATCAGGAGTGCCCCGCTTCAGCTTAGGAGCGTGAGCGCGGGGATGGCTTCTGCGCGAGGAGCGGCCTCGGCCCATGACGCCGATCTCAGCAGGAGGAGACAGCAGGCTGGCCGAAGTTCACCGCAGGGCAGCGTCGGGAAGAACCAACGCTTCAGCGCAGAAGTCC
Organism: Ascaphus truei; assembly: GCF_040206685.1. Lineage (NCBI taxonomy): Eukaryota > Metazoa > Chordata > Amphibia > Anura > Ascaphidae > Ascaphus > Ascaphus truei. Next base: position 303,718,654 of record NC_134486.1, on the reverse strand, counting down.
AAGGCAGGTCACTGCAAGAGGATCGCAGCAAGCCGCAGGAAAGGAAGGGTAGCCACTGCTAGGAGGGAATGCAGCAGGTACCGGTGCTGGCAACACGCTTCAGCACAGACGTCCCGGGTAGGCCACTGCAGGAGAATAGCAGCAGGCCAGTGCTGGCATCAACGCTTCAGCACAGACGTCCAGGGCAGGCCACTGCAAGGAGATAGCAGCAGGCCGCAGGAAAGGAAGGGTAGCTACTGCTAGGAGGGAATGCAGCAGTACCAGTGCTGGCATCAACGCTTCAGCACAGACGTCCAGGATAGGCCACTACAGGAGAATAGCGGCAGGCCACAGGACAGGAAGGGTAGCTACTGCTAGGAGGGAATGCAGCAGTACCAGTGCTGGCATCAACGCTTCAGCACAGACGTCCGGGGTAGGCCTGTCAGGGTTCTGCTCGCCACAAACCAGGGTCGGACCGCGAGGCTGAGGTGGGGTTGTAAAAGCACCGACCTGAGACCGCGCAGGCTGATCCGGGTTGCGCAGTTCGTAGTCGTATGTCGCAGGATCAGGATTGGAGAAGACAGCGTCGTCGTTGTACAAGCCAGGGTCAGAACAGGAGACGTCAGGATAAACATTGTCCATGCAGGAGTTTGGCAACAAGGAGATAGGAGAGACCCGCTTCCGCTTAGGAGCGCGGGGTTGGCCTTTGCGCGAGCGACGACCATGGCCCATGGTGCTGGTCACAGGAGATGGTAGGCAGACCAGAATAGCACACCGTCTTGCTGTACGGGTGCACCAGTGCTACAACGCAAGAGTCCTGAGCGGGCAAGGGAATCCACTGTTTCAGCGCAGGAACCAGGACACGGCCTCTCTATATTAGGGAAAGAGTAGGCCCCAGGAACCAGGAAGCTGTAGATACAGGGAAACCTCCGCTTCAGTGCAGGAATCCAGGAGACTGCAGAACGCAGGGACGAACCTCTACTTTAGTGCAGGAATCCAGGAGGCTGAAGGACGCAGGGACGAAACCTCTGCTTCAGCACAGGAGAACAGAAGCTGAAGGACGCAGGGGAAACCTCCGTATCAGCATAAGGGAACAAGCGGCTTGCAGGGAGCTGACGGATGCAGGACGTAACCTGGAATCAGCATTGGAGAACAAGCGGCTTGAAGGAAGCTGAAGGACGCAGGGCGTGACCTGGTATCAGCAAAGGGGAACAAGCGAGAGCTTGTGGCAAAACAGTTGACATCCAGTAAGGACTATGCTCGGCAAGGAGCATTATGGGCAAGCAATACTTAAAGGCCAGCGGGCCAATCCCCGGCGGGGGTGTGAAGGTACTGCCCCTAATGAGTGAATGCAAGTATAGTTTGCAATGAAAGGCTGCACAGGTGCAATGGATACCAGAGGGAGTGTGTATTGCTTTGGTGAGTGAATCCAGGCTGCAGCAAACATCAGGAGAGGTGTTCCAGGACTGCACAAGTCTGCAAGGTAAAGCAACCAGTAAACCGCGGAGCGGATTCCTTACAGTACCCCCCCCTTCACGCGAGACCTCCGGGCGAACATGAGCACACCTAAAGTTGGGGGACCGGGAATTGTTGCTGAACCGTCTAGGATTGGGGGTAGAGTCGTGGTCCAGAGACTCGTGGTTACTCCTTAGTGTACCCCCACCCCATGGTGAAAACTGCGGCCAGACAGGGCCATCCATGGGTCTCGGAGACATCGAGTTGTTCCTAAAGTTCTTTAGGTGGAAAGGGGATCCGTAAACGAGCAGTTCCTTGGTGAGTACAGTTCTAGGATATGAGATTGATGGAAGAAACATCCTTGGTACATGGCTTGCCTTGCAAAATGTCTTGGAAATCCAGGGCTGTGAAGAACCAGAGAGTTCCAGAGCAAAAACGGTAGAAGAACCCCCACTGAAAGCCCAGTCCTTAATAAAGAAACCTGAATCTAGAATCAGCGGCCCTGATAGTTGATCGAATACACCAGGAGAAACTTTGTAACAGAAAAAGTCTTGGCTGACCACTGCATGTTGGAATTTGCGAGGAATTTTTCCTCTAGAAGGCTCCCAAGTAATAGTTAGTAAAGGTATAGGCTGGTTAGAAGCATCTCCCGGTATTGGTATGGAAGGTGACAAGGCAAGCAGTAAACCTGGCATAGGGACCGAAATCTTGGGATACGTACAGAGTATTTCCAACTGAGAGGAAATAACAGGGGCAACCGAAAATTCCGAGGGACAAAACCATGGTTTAGCAGGAGCAGAGAAGCAAACAACAGTAGAGCTCTCTAATACTGGAAAATCTTCATTGGGAGAATATATTGTCAGTGAATCAGGAATAGTCCTTGGGATCTTCAAATCAGTAGCTTGAGAAAAAGGCAGAGCCAGGGTAGTGGTGGGAGGGAAGCTAACATCAGAATCTGAAGTCTGTACCTCAATGACAGGGCCCTGAGAATCAACAAGCAGCAAGTATGAACTATGAAAACTCTTAATGACATGCACCTTAGGAGTACAAAGAGTCTTCTCTAAAACTGCAATGGCCCTAACCACAGGGGTACCTAACCTGACAAAAACATGAATTGGTGTGTTTTCTAGTGCAAAATCTCTGATCACAGGACTCCTAACCGATAGTGAGGGTATCTGGGTTTGATTAGAGAAAAAATCAGATGTATTGATAAGTGACATAGAAACACTTACTGAGATTCTAAATTTGCTGGACATGTGAGAAAAAAATACCCTTTAAGACAGGAGCTTTAATCTCTTCCCAGAGTAACCCCGTGTTTGCTGGGGCATATTTAGACACAGTACTGAGGGACTGGGTTTCAGCAAAGGCAGGACAGCTAAACAGCTCAGAGTTAAACCCCAGGACTTGTAATATATGCATGGTGACCTCAGACAGTACTAAGGGAGTGACCACAGATATGCTGATCCCTGGAGAATTAGCCTGGAGAGAGAAATCAGGGGGACCCCCAGACAGGATACTCCTTGTAGAAAGAGCTTCAGAATCAGAAGGGGAATCATTACCTCTCAGAGTCTCAAAACTAGAAAGACACAATTCAGCGAAAAGAGAAAGAGTGTGCAAGCTTTTTACTAATCTATATGGAAAAGCGTCACTTTTGGGAGAAAACCGTGCGTCAGCAAACATTCCTGGGAACATAATATGAACCCCAGGAGAGACATACAGACTACAGTATGCCTTTAACCCTAAGCTTAAAGAGGAGGAGAACTCAGACAGTACATGGGGGTTAATCATAACTGCACTGGTCTCTGAAGTAGGTATTTGGTAAGGAATGTCTGGGAAACCAGAACTTACTGCAGACTCCATAATGTGGGAACTATGCGCTGAAGCAGGGATCACCGCTATGTGGGCGACAGGCTGGTTCAGTGAAATACCCGGGAGAAGGAACTCTGCGACTAAGCTTAGGGAAAAACCTGACTCCTGAATACATTTAACAGGAACCAGAACTTTAGCCGAAGTCTCCGGAGACGAAACTGCGGAAACTTGAGCTGAAGCAGGGGATTTATAGCAAAGAATATCTAGAGACTCCGTACGGTTATGGGAATCCCTCAATGCAACCTCTGCTGTCTGACTTGTGGACTCATTCTCTGAGGCTAAAACGAAGGCATTAACTTGGAGGCAGCAAGAATTTACAGGGGTTAATGCAGACAATGCCTGAGAGTAAAACACAGGAAATTTTTTCTCTGTATTAGAAGAGACAAGGGATCTCTCCTCTGGAGCTAGGGGCGTGACCGTGGCTGGCAGAGAACAGGGAATTATCAAAGGAGACTCAGAGAGCTGCCCCTCAGGGGTTAATACAGAAATGACCCTGGGAACAGAACTTAGGAATTCTTTCTCTGACGGGGAAAGCGCACAGAACTGCCTAGCAGAGTTTAAAGCTGGAAAACCCTGAAGAGCTGGAGTGACAGATTCGGAGTTAGAAATAGGAGAACTAATGAACTTATTCTCTGATACAAGAACATTAGTGCTGGGTAGAGCAACATATGTATTCTCCAGGGGGACCTCACAGGACTGATCGGCAGGGGTTAACGAAAACATATCATTGGTGTCAGGAAACCCGGGTATACAATCAGAGCTTGAGACTGTGGTAGTTACTACGTTGGGAGATATTGGTAATAGTTCTGTTAGGTTATCTCCCGGAGAGAGAGATACGTCCCCCGGTTTAGCAACAGGACTGGTAGCCGAGGGATACCGCCAAACGACGGCGTGAGCGGCTAAGAGACGATCCTGTTTTAACAAGCAATCATCCAATGCACGGGAAAGTACATGCAGTGTCTCCTGAGCGAGAGCCACCATGACGGAAGGTTCCAGGAATACTATAGGAATGTCCAAGGATTTTGTCAGGGCATTGAGTGTACTACAGGCGTTGACCAGTTCCACAGGACACAGTTCCTCCCCAGTTAAAGGGGAATCAGGGGAGCAAGCAATTTTAGCAATGGCCAAAACACTGGCCAGATACTGTTTTAAGTCTCTGAGGCAGTAAGCCTTATAAACCAGATTATTACGGCATTTCTTTTGCAAGGGAGTCAAGCCCTCCAACATAAACGGATCTTCCATCAGAGGTATTATATCGCACAAATAATTATCCTCAAACTGGGACTGGTCTACAGGCTGGGACAGGTTTTTAGGAAAAAACTTACCAACCCACACCTCAGCGGGGTCCGAGTTTGTAAGGCCGAGCATACTGTCAGGGTTCTGCTCGCCACAAACCAGGGTCGGACCGCGAGGCTGAGGTGGGGTTGTAAAAGCACCGACCTGAGACCGCGCAGGCTGATCCGGGTTGCGCAGTTCGTAGTCGTATGTCGCAGGATCAGGATTGGAGAAGACAGCGTCGTCGTTGTACAAGCCAGGGTCAGAACAGGAGACGTCAGGATAAACATTGTCCATGCAGGAGTTTGGCAACAAGGAGATAGGAGAGACCCGCTTCCGCTTAGGAGCGCGGGGTTGGCCTTTGCGCGAGCGACGACCATGGCCCATGGTGCTGGTCACAGGAGATGGTAGGCAGACCAGAATAGCACACCGTCTTGCTGTACGGGTGCACCAGTGCTACAACGCAAGAGTCCTGAGCGGGCAAGGGAATCCACTGTTTCAGCGCAGGAACCAGGACACGGCCTCTCTATATTAGGGAAAGAGTAGGCCCCAGGAACCAGGAAGCTGTAGATACAGGGAAACCTCCGCTTCAGTGCAGGAATCCAGGAGACTGCAGAACGCAGGGACGAACCTCTACTTTAGTGCAGGAATCCAGGAGGCTGAAGGACGCAGGGACGAAACCTCTGCTTCAGCACAGGAGAACAGAAGCTGAAGGACGCAGGGGAAACCTCCGTATCAGCATAAGGGAACAAGCGGCTTGCAGGGAGCTGACGGATGCAGGACGTAACCTGGAATCAGCATTGGAGAACAAGCGGCTTGAAGGAAGCTGAAGGACGCAGGGCGTGACCTGGTATCAGCAAAGGGGAACAAGCGAGAGCTTGTGGCAAAACAGTTGACATCCAGTAAGGACTATGCTCGGCAAGGAGCATTATGGGCAAGCAATACTTAAAGGCCAGCGGGCCAATCCCCGGCGGGGGTGTGAAGGTACTGCCCCTAATGAGTGAATGCAAGTATAGTTTGCAATGAAAGGCTGCACAGGTGCAATGGATACCAGAGGGAGTGTGTATTGCTTTGGTGAGTGAATCCAGGCTGCAGCAAACATCAGGAGAGGTGTTCCAGGACTGCACAAGTCTGCAAGGTAAAGCAACCAGTAAACCGCGGAGCGGATTCCTTACAAGGCCACTGCAAGGAGATAGCAGCAGGCCAGTGCTGGCAACAACGCTTCAGCACAGACGTCCAGGACCAGGCCTCTGGATACTCAGGAACTTGGAAGGTAAGAACGCTAGGAGAGAGGCCTGGGGTGGTTTGTGGCAGAGTCAGTAACATAGAGATATGAATAGTTATGCTCGGCGCTGGTTCAGAGCCAACGCCTAGAATATAAAGGGCGGAGATCCAATCACAGGAGGAGGGTGTGTGAGAATTCCTCCAATGAAGTAGCACAGGGCAGAAGCTGCAATGAGAGGCAGCACCTGTGCCATATATTGCCAGAGGAAGCTTGCAACTGCACAGGTCTGCACGGCAATAGTCAAAGCCAGTAGTGGATTCCTTACAGTACCCCCCCCCTTCAGGTGAGACCTCCGGACGAACAAGATTCATCACAGATTTGGGGGACATGGAATTGTTCCTAAACCTCCTTAGGCGAGAGGTGGCGTTGAAAGCCCATAGTTTGTTGGGATTCCTTACAGTACCCCCACCACTGGGTGAGAAGCCTGGGTGAACAGGACCATTCATAGGTCTGGGAGACATTGAGTTGTTCCTGAAGTGTCTCCGGCGAGAATTAGGTCCACAATCCAGATGTACATTGGCGAGTGCCATGAAAGACAGCGGTGGTACTGCAGTTCTTGGTACATGGACAATGGGACCTGAGGGCTCCGGAATGGGAACATCGGAAGGACAGTAGCCAGGTGTCCGGTGCATAGTAATAGTCCAAGAGTATGGGACACAGGACACAGATTGTTGGACAAAAATGGCAGAGGGACCTTCAGAGAAGGCAATGTCTTTGGTGAAATCAGCACGGAGGAAGTTGCGAGAGTCTTTAGCTTCCAAGGAATTCCGGGTGGTTGTTAGCAAGGGAATAGGGCGGGAGGGTTCACTACACACTATTGCAGCGGTACTTTTGATACCAAGCAGGGTTGCTATCCCAAGCAATTTGCGAGAGTCTGTAGCAGTGTGTATGCAACTCATGGTACTGGCAGTTGAAGAAGGATCCGCTTCCTTTGGTTTGTGATCTTTAGAGAGAATCAAATCCGAAATTGTGGCCTTGGCGAAGGACATAATAAGCATGTCTATACCCATAGTGGACCCATAGAGAACAGGAACGGACGCTTCAGGTAAAGCGACGAGGTCCAGTAAGGGTGTCTTCGTCTTAGGGAGAGGCCAATTGCCATACAGAACGGGCACTTTGGGCACCGCACAGAGACCTGCGAGTAAGGAGTCTGTTTGAAAGGTGAGAAAACAGATTTTATCCAAAAAACAAGGCAGGCGGTTAAGCGGTGCATCGACCTTAGGGAAAAAAGTCTTGGGGTTAAAGCTGGGTGCCTCCAACACAGAGAAAGAAGACAGAGAACTAGAGCTTGGCTTCGGAGTGGAGGTCCCAGGTACCCAGGTCTCACATGATACTGTGGGAGAAGCAATGCAAATTGTTACTGTTTTAAACATAGGGTTTTTAACATCGGTAGCTCCAGGCACCTTTTTGAGAGGTAACCCTAGTCTTGGGACAGGACAGTCAATAGCAAGTACCCCAAGTATTGTGGAAGACACAGAGAAATATAAGTCCATTTTAAAGACGGTATCTTCTGAAAAAAGGGAAAGTTCCAAATGCGATACCCCTGAGTTCGTGGTAGTAGACATACAGTCAGTAGTGGATACCCCGAATACTGTGGGCGAATCAGCGTGAAACAGTATTATTGCAGGAATGGGCATCCCAGACTTAAAGTCATTTTTGATCATCCCGGAGGCTGTGGCATGATCCGTGAGAGAAACTGGGGTAAACTCTCCAACAGACACAAGAGACATCTTGCTTGTTACAGAATTGGGTCCCTGAGAATCCCTAGTGAGGGCATCAGACTCCATGGGAGACTTAGTGACAGGGGTTTTGGAACTGATAAAAGGAATTGCAGGTATCACAGATTTAATAGGAGAAATACCTTGCAAAACAGAAATTTTAGTAAAGGTGATAGGCATCACAGATAGGACAGACAGAAGAAAGCTAGGCAAGGTTGCTTCTATAACAGAAGATTTGGCAGCGGCAAAGCTTAACTCAGCGGCTGCTGGAGAACTTTTAACTACAGTGAGAAGGGACTGCAGATTTACAAAGTCAGGGATAAAGGGAGTCTCAAACTTGAAAGCCTGATCCTTCAAAAGGAAGGGCCCTAACTTTAATGGTACTGAGGGAGCAACAGCAGATACGCTGATCTCAGAAGGGGTCACTTGGAAAGGAGCATAATATGTACTGTTCGCTTTAAACCCTAGGATTTGAGAAAAGGAGAACTCAGACAGTGCAAGTGGGGCAACCACGACTGTACTGGCCTCTGAAGTGGGTATTTGGGAAAGAGTGTCTGGGACTTCAGAAACGACAACAGATTCCACGAAAAGGGGTCTATGCTCAGAAGCAGGGGTCTCAGCTCTCTGAGTGGCAGACGGGGTGAGTGAAATACCTAGGAGTAGGGATTCTGCGAACAGGTTTAGAGAAACAAACGGCTCCAGAATACTTTTTACTGGAGCCAGTATTATTGCCGAAAGTTCAGGGGGCATAGCCCCGAGAATTTTAGCTGAGTCAGAGGACAAAAGGGGTTGATCCTCTGAGGCTAAGGAGGTGTCCCTGACTGACGAACTAAAGGGATCTACCAAGGAAGGTTCACAGGGCTGACCTGCAGGGGTTAACATAGGAAAAACCCCAAGGGTTAAATTACTCTACCTGAGAATCAGAGAAATAGAAGCTAGTCTCCGAGAGTGGGGTCAAAGGGGGTTCTGCCTCTTGCCCTAGGGACCTATCATTAGGCTGCGGAATACTAGGGTTAACAGTAGGAACCTCACAGAGCAGACTAGCAGGGGTTAATACAGAAAAAACCTCGGAAACAGAGCTTAGAATTTTTGGTTTAGGAAAAGAGGGCAAACAGGATTCATTCTCTGGTGCTAGGGAAGACACACTGACCTGGGTACTGCAGGGAATTACAGTGGGGAACGCATAAGCCTGACTAGCAGGGGTTAAGACCGAAATAACCTCAGGGACAGAATTTAGGGAGGTTAACTCAGGATTAGGGAGCGTGGCAGCTTCTTCCTTAGCGGGCAGCGACAGAGAAATGGTTTGACCATTCTTAGGAGAGAGAGGTAACCCCACAGGTTTAGTAACAGGACTGGTAGCACAGAGAATCTGCCAAGCAGCAGCATAGCTGGCAAGGAGGGGATCCTGTTCTATTATGTGAGTGTCTAGTGTTGAGGAAAATACATGGAGTGTATCTTGAGACTGAGCCAACATGAGGAGGGCGCTCTGTTCCACTAGATGAATGTCCAGTGATGAGGCCAGGGCATAGATTGCCTCTTGGGCGTCGGCCAGTTCCATAGGGTTCACATTATCCCAGGTTAAAGGGGAATCAGGGGAGCGAATACAAGCGGCCAGAGACTGTTTTAAGTTCAGGATACAGTAAGCCTTAATAAAGAGATCACAACGGCATTGTCTTTGCAAAGGGGTTAAACCTTCATAGGTAAACATTTCATCCATCAGGGGTATTACTTCACACAAATACTGGCCTTCATAGTGGGACTGATACGCAGGCCGGGACATAACTTCAGTTGGTAAATTGCCATCCCCCGCCACGGCGCGGTCCGGTTTTAATGGGCCGAGCATACTGTTACGCCGATGCTCGCCACAAACCGGGACCGGACCGCGGGGCTGAGGTGGGGTTATATAATCACCGACCTGAGTCCACGCAGACTGATCCGGAGTGCGCAGTTCATAGTCGTACATCGCAGGGTCAGGATTGGAGAAGGCAGCATCGTCGTTAATGAAGCAGGAGTTCGGCAACAGGAAATCAGGAGTGCCCCGCTTCAGCTTAGGAGCGTGAGCGCGGGGATGGCTTCTGCGCGAGGAGCGGCCTCGGCCCATGACGCCGATCTCAGCAGGAGGAGACAGCAGGCTGGCCGAAGTTCACCGCAGGGCAGCGTCGGGAAGAACCAACGCTTCAGCGCAGAAGTCCAAGGCAGGTCACTGCAAGAGGATCGCAGCAAGCCGCAGGAAAGGAAGGGTAGCCACTGCTAGGAGGGAATGCAGCAGGTACCGGTGCTGGCAACACGCTTCAGCACAGACGTCCCGGGTAGGCCACTGCAGGAGAATAGCAGCAGGCCAGTGCTGGCATCAACGCTTCAGCACAGACGTCCAGGGCAGGCCACTGCAAGGAGATAGCAGCAGGCCGCAGGAAAGGAAGGGTAGCTACTGCTAGGAGGGAATGCAGCAGTACCAGTGCTGGCATCAACGCTTCAGCACAGACGTCCAGGATAGGCCACTACAGGAGAATAGCGGCAGGCCACAGGACAGGAAGGGTAGCTACTGCTAGGAGGGAATGCAGCAGTACCAGTGCTGGCATCAACGCTTCAGCACAGACGTCCGGGGTAGGCCACTGCAAGGAGATAGCAGCAGGCCAGTGCTGGCAACAACGCTTCAGCACAGACGTCCAGGACCAGGCCTCTGGATACTCAGGAACTTGGAAGGTAAGAACGCTAGGAGAGAGGCCTGGGGTGGTTTGTGGCAGAGTCAGTAACATAGAGATATGAATAGTTATGCTCGGCGCTGGTTCAGAGCCAACGCCTAGAATATAAAGGGCGGAGATCCAATCACAGGAGGAGGGTGTGTGAGAATTCCTCCAATGAAGTAGCACAGGGCAGAAGCTGCAATGAGAGGCAGCACCTGTGCCATATATTGCCAGAGGAAGCTTGCAACTGCACAGGTCTGCACGGCAATAGTCAAAGCCAGTAGTGGATTCCTTACACTAAGAAGCCTGGTACCTAACCACAAGAGTGGAAGTGTATGCAGTAACAGAGTTATCCAACTCTGCAACATATGTACAAGCCACTCACACATGGCTGTGTGAGTGTTTAATTTTAATATCATTATTCTTCCTATGCCAATATCCACCACCCCTTCCCCATGTTGCATTCATTACACGCCTGTCAAGAGTCATTAAAGACACAATTTTAAAATTCATCTTTATTATTTTTCTTCTTCTTTGTGCGCTCACCGCTATCCTGCTTCTACCTACCTTATGAGGATCCAGGGAAGATCCTCTCCCAGTTGAGCAGCAGCAAATGTCTGGGGCCAGTATATTTTGATACTTTTGGTCTTCTTTTGTTCACCATACTGTATGTTCTTCTCCTCTAATTTAGAGTTTACTTCTTGGTACTGTTAGATTTTTCATACCATTCAGGGAGCACCCCAGATTCTCTAGTTTTCCCTACAATCTATCCTAAACGCTGCTGCTAGAATCACTCTACTATTTCTGAAATCTGTCTCGGCGTCTCCCCTGCTGAAATCCCTCTCCCGGCTTCCTATCAAATCCCGTATCACACATGCAATTCTCCTCCTCACTTTTAAAGCTTTACACTCCTCTGCCCCGCCTTACATCTCAGCCCTAATTTCTCGCTATGCACCCTCCCAACTCTTGCGTTCTGCTCAAGGATGTCTTCTCTCTAAACCTTTTGTATCTAAAGCCCTCTCCCGCCCTAAACCCTTCTCACTGACTGCCTCACACCTCTGGAATGCCCTTCCCCTCAATATCCGACTAGCACCCTCTCTGTCCACATTTAAGACCCACCTGCTAAAGGAAGCATACGAGTAGCTCCCTGGCTGATAATTTACACCTCATACATAAAGCTTGGCCCCCTGCAGGCGCACTTAGCAGAACGCCCTCCTACTGTCTCTGAACGTTCTTCCTACCAACCAATTAGATTGTAAGCTCTTCGGAGCAGGGACTCCTTTTCCTAAATGTTACTTTTATGTCTGAAGCACTTCTTCCCTTCATGTGTTATTTATATTATTTGTTATTTATATGATTGTTATTTATATGATTGTTAGTGAAATATTAGTCTGAAGCAGATTGGCCATGATGATTAGTTCCTTAGCATGTAGAAACAGGAAATAGTTACAATAGTTCAACATGAAAGCAGCAAAACATGTGAAATCTTTTGTTTCTTTTGATAAAATAAACTAGCTCCGTAGTATTAAATAATAGTGATTATTTTTTTCTTTATTTGTTTTTTTATTCAATGCTTAATGCCACCTTTAATGCGTTTTAAAGCATCCTTTAATTGGAACACTTTCCTGTTTGGGATAATTTGTTGCCAATGTTCCCAGCAGATTGAGCTGCAAACTGTAACAATAGATAATGTTACCTTAGTAATATAAGTATACATTGTAGCTGCGAAGTTACACTGACTGAAGCAGCCATTATGTTAGGCACACAATCAATATTTTGACAGATTTATAACAGAAGCACCATACGATTGCCAGTTTAGGTAAGAATGTAGAATTATACATTGTCCGTGCGTTATATATACAAATAATTTAAAAAAGTTGGAAAGTAGTATTGCTGTTTTAAACAGTTAAAGCCCCAACTATGTGCCTCTGCTTCCTTTGACCCATTATTCCTTTTTTAGACCATCCACCCCCCGCGCATGTCTCCCTGAGGGAGGTAAATGCTCTGAAGGAGGTAAACCCCTGTACCTGCCACAGATGCCCTGATATCTTACTAATTGGCCTGTCCTCTTTTATGGGATTTTTTAGGGATCTCTGTCCAGACAGTCCTCTAAATATAGTAAAATGTTAGCCTTATTAGATTAAAGGATAGAAGATGAAACAGTTGACTAGAGTGAAAGCCTTACTCTGCTGCCAATATTATACGGTAATCCCTTTACTTGGAATGGGGAAGAGATAGGTGCTGGGGTAATAGTGTAGTAGTTAGTTAGCAGTAACATGATAACAATTCTGTATAGTAAATACCTTCTCTTTATCTACATTCAAAACTGCTACAAAAATACTGGGGTCCTTATCTACTTCCTTGTGGAGCTCTATAACTTAACTGAACATATGCTATGATCTTTCCATACTGTTCATCTTACATTATTTATCTTCGCCTTTATTTTTTCCCTCTTTTCCCGTTTTATTAAACAACCTCCCACATTCTATGACTATCAATACTAAAAGTACCATATAAAATACTAAATACTCACCCAGTAATGTTTTCTTTGCAGACTAGCCCTGCAGGGTACCTACAATTATATGTATACTAGCTAAAGTGCCCAGCTTTGCACGGGTTGCAGTGCTCTGGGGTCATAACGCTCAGCTTTGCACAGGTCTCTCTCCCTCCCCTCCTCCTCTCCCTCCCCTCCTCCTCTCCCTTCCCTCCTCCTCCCCTCCTCCTCTCCCTCCTTCTTCCTTTCCTCCCTCCTCTCACTCCCACCCTCCCCACTTCCCTTCTCTCTCCCCCCCCGCTCATCTCTATCACTCCCAGCACTTTCCTTAAATAGCTTACGATATCCCCCATTCTTTCCGCCTCTCTCTCCTTCTCCAGCATTCTTACTTTCTCCTCATGTGCCAACTGGCGGCCTCTTTTTCTTTGTCTGCTCTCTGTGTAAACGTTATAGCTATCTGACTCTCCTTATCTGCCACCAGGCTATGTGCATTATGATTTCACTAGTATGAAGTCACGTGCCAAATGCATAGCCTACCAGGTACAACACCCAGAGGCTGTCTTGCTTGACAAATTTAAAACCAAAGACGAACATGAAACACAGACAGAGCTCAATGCACATCCAGCGAAACTTTATACACGGTACAGTGCCTAAATATACATGTATTGATATCTATTAAATAAAATGGTCTTTTTGGCCAAAATGTTAAACTAAAAGACCATTTTATTTAATAGATATCAATACATGTATATTTAGGCACTGTACCGTGTATAAAGTTTCGCTGGATGTGCATTGAGCTCTGTCTGGGTTTTATGTTCATCTCTGGTTTTAAATGTATATTGCCATGCTCAGTAACACTCCTCTATGACACTTATACGCTTATATATATGTTGTGGCTTTTTTGGGGGTTCAATATGAGCTGGTGGGTGTTCTATATGTCTTGCTTGACAAATTGTAATAACTCTAATGTTCCTAGCAGCAACCCTATTTGGAGTGTTCGAGAGGATCCAAACCATGACAGTTCACCTTAATTTGATACATAAAGTAATCCTCCCAGGTTTGGCTGTTTCAGGTCTTATAGTTTGGGCGCAGAATGAGACACACAGACAAACATTCTGAAATATACAGTATCTATTTCTATACATAAACTTCCAACATCTTTGTGGGGTTTTCATCAACGACTTTCAGAAGAATCAAACTACTCAAGCCCAGATCCACAAAAGGGTGCTAAACTTTAGCATGTCTTTATTCCCATTCATATTTATTTGCAGTGAATAAAGTGGTCAGAAAAGTCACCAACTCATTTGAAAAGAGTGAACTCTGTGCTTATGTTAATAATTCTCTCTCTCTAGGCTCTCACATGGCATACTGTATATCATTGCTGCTCCTTCTGTGCATTCCTTTTAAACTCCTCTATTTAAATTCAGATAAATGTATATTTTGCCTTTTCCCTGCATCAGCACTTAAAATCATTTATCATTCCTAGCTGAGGAAAAAGAAGAAAATACATTAGCTAGATTATACATTTGTCATGGGTACGTATATTTTTCACCCTGGCTACACCTCACAAGCAAAGACAGCTATGGAAATAAAAGGATTATGCACCTCAAAATGACTGAGACAAATCATGTTGAGTAATACATTTACCATTTTCGCTTTTATCGTTCATTTAACATATCTAATTTTAATAACACAGCAACTTTGTAGCGTATTGTTTTACAGTATTTCAGTTTGGGTTGTAGCATCCTATATCTTATCTAGCTTAAATATTAGTACTCTGCAAGCAAACTAAATGTGGGGTTAATAGTGCTCTGTAATGGTCAAGAGCCGGATGTCTGTTGAATCCATTGAGTGTTACATGGCATGGAGGCAACCTCCAAATAAGAGGCACCCGTGGGGGGCCTTATGTTGTTGTCCCAACGTCACTGATGTTATGCTAATTTCTAGTATGTGAGCAGAACAGAAGAGGAGGATTTCCTCTTCGGTTCCTGACATCCAGGCCAATTACTGTCATGTGATCACTAACCTGCACGATTTTGATCTCTGGGGTTCCGGATATATTGACATTTTTAATGTGCTGGAGTTTATGGACCCTTTTGGGATATCAATATGGCTGCCACCCAAGCCTCACTCCCATGCCCCAAAAAGGTAGCCGTAGTGTTGTCAGAGCATGATGTGGCAGCTTTATATTGGATGATCCTAGAAGCCATCTTTAATTTTACTTTTATTTTACCGGCACCTTAACATCTTAGTCCCATGGAACCAACCGATATTGATTCTGTAAAAGAAAACAAAATGGAGGGATTGCTAATTGAAAAATGTTTAATAAAGGAACTTACAAAATAAAATGTTAAATAAAATTATTAGTGTAGCAGAGTCCCCCTCCTTACCTCCGGTGAGTGGGAGCTGCTGGGTTGCCGCCGGAGCTCCCCACAGATCAGGAGTGTGGCAGCAGGCCATTTTGGGCATCGCGCATGTGCAGAATGGCAGGCGCAAGGTGTAGAATGCGGCGGACATCTAAAGACGGCTCCGCAGATGCAGCACGGGACTACATGTCCCAGGATCCTTTGGGGGTAGGGAATGCCACATGGGGCTAGCCCAACCAATATGAGTTGCACAAGCAGGAGGGACAGGATATCCTCCGTGGGCTGAGAGCCCGCGAGTCAGTCAGGCGGCAAGACAACAGGTAAAGTCCAGGGAGCAGTGTCACCTGGACTAGGCCTAGGCTTTGCCCACTTAGGCCTCAGCTAGGCCCTGAGTCACCCTAATTGGAGTGTTGTAGGAAAGGCCCCAGATCAGTGTCTTAGTACTGCGTTGGTGACCGAACGGCCACGTGGCGCTCTGCGGCCTGGGACCAGGCCCAGGATCCAGGACATTCAAGTGAGACACTCCAGCTGGAGATCACCCCACAAGGTGGATCAGGATCCTAAGGAGTGAGGGGATTGATGTCAGAGGCCCCGCTGCGTGGGACCTGACTGCTCCTTACTCCACCAGCTGCACCTGGGTACAGGAGTGCCCGGGAAGGTACACACGTGCACCAACAGTTCACAGGTGTAGCGCTACCTCATATTTTGGTGGGACTGACTGGGAAGGATATCAGGGTTATTGGTGCCGCCGCACCCTCAGTACTTTGGGGGAACCACCACGGTTGGGTCATTGGATCATTGGGTGTACACTGTGGGTACAGGAGTACTGTTATTATATGTGGTATGTTATTTGTTAGTGTGTGTGCAGTAAAGTCTAGTTATATACAGTGTGTGTGCATTACTATTTCTGTGTGTTGGTTCCTGTGTGGGGATATCCCGCCAACGCTGGGATGCCTCATAGGTGGAGGCGCTGCACTGCAGGAAGGAAGAGCTCACCCCAGGCTCCCAGCTGTGAAGGCTTAGGCCTCCTGCGAGCAAACAGGTACAGCAGCACGCGTAGTTTCCCTTAGGCATAGGGAAAGGGGGCTACATTAAATTGGGATTTCGTGTTGTAATTCAAGACACTGGGATTATTATAGAGATGCAAGTGCATTGAAACTAATCACTAATCCCTCTGACTTTTGTATGTATGTCTTTATTTGTACTGTATAGCGCCATTAATGTACATAGCGCGTCACAGCAGTAATACACACGACAATCATATAAATAACAAATGACTACAAATAACAGATCACGGGAATAAGTGCTTCAGACATAAAAGGTAACACTGTGGAAGAGGAGTCCCTGTTCCGAAGAGTTTACAATCTAATTCTTTATACTATTTGAAGAGCACCAACCTTACTTCTTGCTCACTGCTGACATGTAAAGCACGAAGTGAAGAGAAGGGAAAATTGGACTGATTTGTGCTGTTCCATGTTCAACAGAAGCCAGACGGACTGCTGATCAATCTATCCCCCCCCCACCCATCTCCCCACCCCCCCGAGTTTAGGATCTGACCCAATGCATGTCAGCCTCCTAATGTCATAAACACCACAAATTGAAAATCGTACCTAATTAGAGTGAAATAATGATGGAACATAAAATACATCCCTTGTACCAGTGTAACATTAAAAGTTTTATTATTATTACAAATACTTAGACTTTTTAGCTTTTTTATAAAAAGTACATTGCTAACCTAGAATTAGTAATCTGAATTTACAGTCATATTTACGAAGTAACTCATTTGACTCTTTTGTTATTGAATAGAAAGCTTACCATTATCAGCGTCTCCTTCCAAAATATCACGCAGACC
Source organism: Ascaphus truei (assembly GCF_040206685.1). Taxonomy (NCBI): domain Eukaryota; kingdom Metazoa; phylum Chordata; class Amphibia; order Anura; family Ascaphidae; genus Ascaphus; species Ascaphus truei. Next base: position 303,701,677 of record NC_134486.1, on the reverse strand, counting down.
ACCAAACTAACACGCAAGGGGTGTCCCGCTATGCCATCTGATACTTCAACGTACAGGAATAATGGGCAAAAAACACTCACAAGAAAGATAGAAGATTTATTCAATGTGCGTGGTTTGTATGTCTCCATTGTCAAATGTATTCAATATTGAGGAGCTGCATCTCAGTGGCAAGTCAATTGAAGCATTTTTTTTACGTGTTTCATATGGTTTCTTCCACTTAATCAGAGAGCCAGTGTTTTACTGTTCTAGTGAGATAATTGCAGTATGACAATTAGAATAGCAACTGATACATTAGTCAATAGGCCCTCGGAAAACATTCTCATAAATAAAAGAGACTTTAAAATCAGATGGGAATTAAAGGAATCTAACTCCCTATTCAATTCAGAACAGTAAACATCGAATTGCACACGTACTGTATGTATTGTATGTCTTTATTTGTATAGCGACATTAATGTACATAGCGCTTCACAGTAGTAATACACATGCTAATCATATAAATGACAAATAATATATATATGTACAATTATGTTTATTATTAAGGTTCCAAGGAGTGTCATCTTCTTCAACTAGTTTCCCAAAGGCTAAGGCCCCGCTGCACGCGTCCGCACGGCCGCCTTGCTTGCCGGCGGCGCATGCAATTCACTGCACCGCGATCTGCAGTGAATTTTTTCCGGCGCGGGTGGGGCGTGGCCAAAATGGGTGGGGGCGGGTCCATGACGTGAGGGGGCGGGTCCATCTCACAGCAGCACAGCGCTGCAGCCCCACAGCAGCCCCATGCCCCACAGCCCCATAGCTCCACAGCCCCACAGCATCCCCTCAGGCCTACGCCCCGCAGCAGCCCCACAGCCCCACGGCAGCCCCTCAGCAGCCCCATGGCACACAGCAGCCGCACACCCCACAGCAGCCCCTCAGCCCCACGCCCCATAGCAGCCCCTCAGCTCCACAGCCCCACAGCAGCCCCTCAGCTCCACAGCCACACAGCAGCCGCACGCCCCACAGCAGCCCCTCAGCCCCACAGCAGCCCCTCAGCTCCAAAGCCCCACAGCAGCCCCTCAGCTCCACAGCCGCACAGCAGCCCCACAGCAGCCCCTCAGCTCCACAGCCCCACAGCTCCACAGCAGCCCCTCAGCTCCACAGCAGCCCCTCAGCTCCTGCAATTGACCGCTCCCTGCGGTCTGTAGGGAGCGGGGGTGTGGTTTGAGTGGGGGGTGTGGTTTGAGTGGGGGGGGCATGGTTTAAGCGGAGGGCTCTCGTGCTGTCCCCCCCCCCAACCTGTCGGTCCGTCTCCCCCCCTCCCGGAGCCCCCTTCCCCCCATCCCGGAGCAGGGGCAGCCTGCGAAACGGGCACCAGAGGAGGGGGGGGGGCGCTATGCACGGCTGCACAGACAGGGTAGCCGCCTCCCTTCCCTCATTGGCTGACTGCTGCACCACGTGACGCGTCAGCGCTTCTGATCACCAGAAGCTTGCAGCATCGGTCGTTGATCGGAGAAGTAACCTCAGGAAAGCCACAATGTATTTATAAAATGTGTTACCAGGAAGTAATACATTGAGAGGTACCGCTCATTTTCAGGTATGTCCTGGGCGCAGAGTTATGAAGACAGATACATGGTTACATTAAATGAACAGAGGTTATACATTATATTTACAGACATTTCATGGACAGTTAGAGATATGTCATTATGGGCATATGAAGCAGACAAGATTTCAACATGAGACAGTTAATGCCCCTCATTAGTTTTTGAATATGTGGTTATACTCACGTATCAGCTTCACGTTGCATAGCCAGCAACCATTCTCGCACTGATGAGACCCAAATGGTTGAAATAGCTGTCTGTGAGTAGGTTTACTGGCTCTGCACTTCTTTAACCCAGGCGGTGCTGAAAATCTGTGTAATAATACGGCAGGCATACGGTTATAGGGGGTCCCTGTTAAGATAAATAAGAAGCGAAGAGTAGCAGACTGTGCTCATCTCCATGTAATTACCCAGAATCCCTGGCTGCAGTGCAAGCATTGTTTGCTAAGTGATAATGGGGAAAGGCAGGCAGTATTTTTATTTGATGCACACTATACTCTGGAGAGTTTTTGTAAGTTTTTTAACCAACATAACTTTTTAAATATCTGGTTAATGCATTATCTGAAATATTACCCCCCTTGATTATTACTGTGGTCAGAGATTAAGCCTCTACAAAGCACACAACGTTGATTGGTGTTAGCACCAGTTGGTTGGAACTTGTAAAAAGGTACATATTTATTTTGGGAACATATAACTTTTAAACATTGATCAGCATTGTTTGCTATAAGATCTACTATAGATTTCAAAATGATGTGCAGCTGAAAGCAGTAATAGAAAAAATATATATTTGCGTAGGCCCAAACTTATATAAAAAGGGATGGCCAAAGGCAAAAAGCGGAGTTTTCATTTCTTTAATCTGTCCTTAAGCTATCTTTTACTTTAAAGGAGCAATTAACGCACTTTTTTTAAAAATTATTATTATTATTTTATAGGGTGACCAGATTTACAAAAGTAAAAACCAGGACACATTAAAAAAAATTTTTATAAAACAAATGATGTCACCAACTGCGCCCCTTCTCCTTGGTCTCCACCCCGCTCTGTCCCCCCTTCTCTCACACACACCCCCCTTTCTCTCTCCCTCCCCCAATATTCCTCTATTCTCGTTCTCCCCACCCCTACATTCTCATTCCACCCTTCCCTGTCTCTCTTCCCCCTCCCCCCTATTCTCTCTCCCCCCATTCTCTCTCTCTCTCTCCCTCCCCTCATTCTCTCTCTCCCTCCCCTCATTCTCTCTCTCCCTCCCCTCATTCTCTCTCTCTCATTCCCCCATTCTCTCTCTCATTCCCCCCATTCTCTCTCTCATTCCCCCCATTCTCTCTCTCATTCCCCCCTCTCTCTCTCATTCCCCCCTCTCTCTCTCATTCCCCCCTCTCTCTCATTCCCTTATCCCTCTTCCCCCCTCTCCCTCTCTCCCAATTCTTTCCCTCTCTCTCCCAATTCTCTCCCTCTCAATTCTCTCCCTCTCAATTCTCTCCCTCTCAATTCTCTCTCCCCCTCTCTCCCCATTCTCTCCCTCATTCTTTCCCTCTCTCCCCCATTCTCTCCCTCCCCTTCCTCTCTCCCTCTCATTCTGTGTCTCTCCTCCATTTTCTGTCTCTCTCCCCCCCATTCTCTGTCTCTCTCTCCCCCCCTTCTCTGTGTGTCTCTCTCTCCCCCATTTTCTCTCTACCCTCCATGCTCTCCCCCCCCCATTCTCTGTCTCTCCCCCACCCCCTATTCTCGTCTCTCTCCCCTCCATTCTCTGTGTCTCTCTCCCCCACCCCATTCTGTCTCTCTCCCCCATTCTTTGTCTCTCTCTCCCCATTCTCTGTCTCTATCTCCCCTCCATTCTGTCTCTCTCTCTCCCTCCCCCTTTCTCTGTCTCTCTCTCTCCCTCCCTCCCCCTTTCTCTGTCTCTCCTCCATTTTCTGTCTATTTCCCCTCCATTCTCTGTCTCTCTCCCCCATTCTGTCTCTCTCCCCCCATTCTTTGTGTCTCTCTCCCCCCCCCCCCACTCTGTGCCCCTCTTCCCATGCTGTGCCCCTCTCCCCATGCTATGCCTCTCCCCACGCTGTCTCTCCCCATCCTGTGCCTCTCTCTGTCTTTCCATGCTGTGCCTGTGCCTCTCTCTGTGTCTCTCCCCATGCTGTGCATGTGTGTGTCTCTCTCTGTGTCTCTCCCCATGCTGTGCCTGTGTGTGTGTGTCTCTCTGTCTCTCCCCATGCTGTACCTGTGTGTGTGTGTGTGTGTGTCTCTCTCTGCCTTTCCTCATACTGTGCCTGTGTGTGTGTCTCTCTCTCTCTGCCTTTCCTCATATTGTGCCTGTGTGTGTGTGTGTCTCTTTGTGTCTCTCCCCATGCTGTACCTGTGTGTGTGTGTGTGTGTCTCTCTCTGTGTCTCTCCCCATGCTGTACCTGTGTGTGTGTGTCTCTCTCTGCCTTTCCTCATACTGTGCCTGTGTGTGTGTCTCTCTCTGTGTCTCTCCCCATGCTGTGCCTGTGTGTGTCTCTCTCTCTGTCTCTCCCCATGCTGTACCTGTGTCGCTCTCTGTGTCTCTCCCCATGCTGTGCCTGTGTGTGTGTCTCTTTGTGTCTCTCCCCATGCTGTACCTGTGTGTGTGTGTGTGTGTCTCTCTCTGTGTCTCTCCCCATGCTGTACCTGTGTGTGTGTGTGTCTCTCTCTGCCTTTCCTCATACTGTGCCTGTGTGTGTGTCTCTCTCTGTGTCTCTCCCCATGCTGTGCCTGTGTGTGTCTCTCTCTCTGTCTCTCCCCATGCTGTACCTGTGTCGCTCTCTGTGTCTCTCCCCATGCTGTGCCTGTGTGTGTGTCTCTCTCTGTGTCTCTCCCCATGCTGTGCCTGTGTGTGTGTCTCTCTCTGTGTCTCTCCCCATGCTGTACCTGTGTGTGCGTCTCTCTCTCTGCCTTTCCTCATACTGTGCCTCTCTCTCCCCCCCCCCCCCCCCCAATCCCATTGTGTGAGTGTGTTTGTGTCCCCCATTCTGGACCATACCTGCATGGGTGGGGGAAGACATATTGAGCCCTGGCAGCAGACACCGGAAGTTCTCACTGACACTTCCGGGTCTCACTGCTAGGCTCCGCAGTTTAGTCCCGGCCCCTTGCTCTCCTCCATGCATTGTCTGCTCTCTGCTGCCCCCCCTCCTCTGATGGTCAAAAGCGGAACAACCACAAAAAACGGAACATTTTACAGCATGCAGGGCAGCCGGGCAGAGACTAAAAAACCGGGACAGAGGTGAAAAAAACGGGACAGAGGTTAAAAAAACGGGACTGTCCCGGCTAAAACGGGACTGTCCCGGCTAAACCGGGACACCTGGTCACCCTATTATTTTAACATAGGTTTGTAGCAGGGGGTCTCCGAAGCTGAACCCCATTCATTTCCGCATGGGGGACCCCCTGCTTCCCGAGATACATACCTCCAGAGGGGGCGCCGGTATCTCGGCAAAGTTTAAAGCTCCCCCGTCACACGGGCCAATAGGAAGCTGAACCTGATGACGTCACCACTTCTTATTGGTCCACAGGGTGCGAGCTTTGAGACTCCGCCATTACGTGATTCCTGCTAGCAGAGCAGCTACTGGCACCCCCTACAGAGGTAAGTATCTTCGTAAGCAGGGGGTCCCGGAGCTGAAATTAATGGGACTGAGCTCTGGTGACTCTCTGCTACAATCCTATGTTAAAAGAAAAATTTGCCCACTTAGATTTCCATTGTGAGGGGACTGTTTGCAAACTCTCGTCCGATTTGCTTTTCAACAGTGTTACATCTACTTTGCAATATGTTCAACTAAAAGAATACATTCAAAAATCAATATCAAATTCTGAATATGATCTAACATAACCATGTTTGTGAGTCACTCATTTGCATTGTGGCAATAATAGAACAAGACAATAAAGCACATTGATTTACATCATGTACGAAGTTGATTACATATATGAATATAATAGCTGTGTTAATACTTTGGCCAATTATGTTTTCCATTCCTATTTCCTGGGGACTCTTTTAGCAAAACCATCTAAAGAGGATTTGCATTTTACTTACAGTAACGATACATTCCAAAAGGGTGTAGTTAATTAGCAAAATACACAAAACAACGTTAACTCAGCTGAGGAGAAAAAGGAAGGATTTTTCTCTGTGATCTTCATCCTGTACAAGAATATACTGATATCTGACATCAGGCTGACATTGTGCCTGCTTCTTTATTACAGGGGTGGCCAACTCCAGTCCTCAAAGGACCACCAACAGGCCAGGTTTTCAGGATAGAGCCGCTGATTGAGCCACCGGTGCTGAAGCAGGGATACCATGAAAACCTGACCTGTTGGTGGCCCTTGAGGACTAGAGTTGGCCGTCCCTGGTCTATCAGTTTCGTGTTGTTTTGTACTCAAATGGACGGGGGGAAAAACTAAGTAGCCATGATGTGTGTCGGAATTCAATGATGGCAGTGGATGTACTGAGTGGGTGGAAGCATTTACTGATGCTGAGTGTCTGTTTCTACCTGGAACGTGGCGAGTTCTCTCCGTGATTTATACTCTTTGTTAGTAATAGTGCACTTCTTCTTTGTTTTTGCCTTGCTTTGATCAGTTTGAAATCGTGATTCATGTGCCCAGTTCTGTTCCAGGAACCATTTGAGAGCCGTGTGTTCTGAATTTGAGATGCTATTTTTTTTCCTTAAAGTAGTAGTATGATCTATTAGGGGAAAAAATGATGTGGAATCAATCTTTCCCCTTACAAGACTAAAAGGATTCTGTAATGATATAATTCACACATCAAGGTGACTATTTTTACCTTACTAGAGGTATCTTCTTTGTACTAGGACATACTTTGTTGTATAAAGAACCATAGGTAAAGAATGTATCAATATTGCATAACCCTTAGTTCATGGTAAATCGCTAAAATATGGCCTGCCATTTGAATGCCTTGTAGGACCAAAATGTAAAGAAAAAAGGGCCATGTTTAGGGGATAGATCTGATGATTTTCTAATGTGTTGACATATACAGTACAGATGTATTCTGCATTATCACAATTCTATGTAAAATGTGTGATATTACAACCCAATATTCTGTATTATCAGAAGGTAAATAAAAACTGAATACATCTGTATGATAACATTTTTGTTTATCATTTAAATGGTGATAACCAAGGTTAGAGGTCATTTGGGAGGTCTTTGACTCTCATGCAGGGTCGCCAACAGGGGGGTCTGCCGGTGTTGGCATCCCCTGCGCGTCCGTCAGGGCGGCCAAGAGGGGTGACAAAATGTAATGGTGTCCCGGGCCTGGAGGCTGGGGGGACTTGGTGGCCGGTGCTGTAATTGGCCCCGACCTCTGGCCAGGTCCGGCTGCCAGTCACGGCCGGGCCCCGGTTCTCCATCAGATGCAGGCCTTCCTGTCCCCCGCCGAGCTTCCAGCCTCTGATGTCAGCGCGCTGGGCCCCTCTGACGTCAGTACGTCTCAGCTTCCGTGCTGACTGGAAGCTCAGCATGGGACAGTGAGGAGGTCTGCAGCTGATGAGAGTAGAGGCCGGGCAGCCACCAGTCCCGACCATCCCCAAGGTATGTTTACTTTTTTTATATGTATTAGGGGGAGTGGGGGTCTTTTTATATGTTGGGGGTGGTTTTATATGTATTGGGAGGGAGTGGGGGGTTCTTTATATATGGGGGTTTTATATGCATTGGGGCTTTTTATATATGCATTGGGGTTTTTAATACAGCTGAACCCCATTATAACGTGGTCCTCGGGGTCCACAGAATGAGACCGCGTAAATTTTTCAGTGCAAGGATTTACCGGCATCTCCATTTCTCTCCTCTCTGCAGCTCTCCTCTTCCTGCTGTAGACTTTCGAGCACAGAGGAAGTGTAGGGTCATAACACACACACACACACACACACGTTCTCTTCACATTGTGTTTTTCACCCATAATTCTAATATTATATTATCTCCTCCTTCTCTAACCGTGCACCTCACAACTGGAACAATCTACCGAAGACTCTCAAAGCCGCCACGACTCTAAATTCTTTCAAATCTCTTCATCTGATCTGTAACTGTTACAGTGTATAAGCCTATCTTCAACTGTTCACGCAATGTATTTAAATATAATGTATGGCCTCTGTTTATTTGTCATCATAACTGTGCCTTGGACATACTTGAACATGAGAGGTAATGCTCAATGTATTACTTTCTGGTAATATATTTTATAAATAAATAATATAATATACTTTGTCAAAAAGGAGTCTTTAATGGGCAGTATGAGTTTCTTCCGGAGTCTAAAACACTGTATACACCAAGTAAATCCCATCAGTAGAATCAATGAATCCCTGAAGCAATGAGGAGCTTCTATTTACATAAACCATTTCAGCTACTGCTCCTAAAGACCATTTCTCTGTTTCACTCATTGCAATGCTCTCTATCTCTTTACCAAACAATGGCAGAGATAATTTGTAACATTTTTTCCAGTCATTTTATTGAAATAACAATAGCTTAGGAATGCATTACTATTGTGCAGATGTCGCCAGCGTTATTGTGCTACAGAGGAAGGACACCGTCGGTGCAACAGGAACAGTTCACAGGTATATATTATACCAACCTATTAATCCCCTTGGAGCTGAGAGATTGATCTTGATCCTTAGAGTATGATAATCCTTGTATTGCTGCTCAAATATAATGAGCTAGGATAGTGACAATAATTGTATTGTTAACCTATGACTCATAACCTATTTGACATAGGGCTCAGCCCGAAACGCGTCAGAGTGGTTAGTTGTTCCTGTTTTTTGGATGTCTCACGCAGTCACTCAATAAATTAGTTTTTATTATTGGTGTGCCGTTTTTCTCCGTGCTATACCCCATTGCAGTGCTCCCCTTTTCCCTCGTTCAAGGTTTTTTCCTGTTATTGTGCTACAGTGTTATCGCACAATGGTGCCTTCCCGCTGCTGGGGGCATGAACACCTTGAACACTCTGTGCTGCACTTCAACACAAAGGAGAGATGAGTTGAAAAATCATGTGATTTAGTGCCTTACTGCATGATAATGTGAGCAACAATGTTGGCTATCTCTGTATATCAGTATGTGTTTTCCAAAACATTGCAAACTTTCAAGCAGAAAAAAATATACTATTTCCCCCAAGTAATTTAACAATTGTGTGTAATAGTTTACTTTTTGCCCTAACATTGAAAAACATATCACTTTGTCACTCATTTTTTTACAATGTTCCCAGATAAAAAAGACCCTGTAACTATTGTATCTGAAATGACACTTACTGGTACAGTCAGCAATACAAGTGTGTTCCCACTGGAGGTATTTAGCCAGATTATGTTTCTCTGCAGCATGCAAATGTCAATTGGCAAGACTTGTAGAAATAACTGACTCTATACCTGTTTGGGTGCATTGAGGTAGTGTTACACACCAATGCTGCATGAATATAAGATACATTCCTATTTATTAAGCATAAGCATACATTTATAGTGGTTAGCTATGTTAAAGGGGATAAGAAGCAAAAGTTGACATGGTGTGCTCATTTGCATGTCATTTCCCAGAATCCCTTGCTGCAGTGGAAGCACTGTATGCTAGGAGGTAATGTTGAAGCACATAGTTACAGACCTGTCTGAGATGTGTGAATGTGCTCACAAGTGATATTTGTATATGCTATTGTAACCCTGTTTCCCCCACCCAATCTCATATAGGGTCTATTATGGGGAAAGCTGTGCTGGTTACTCATGGTAGTGTGGTGCATTCCTGCTTATAAATAGTGGCCCTGAGTCTCCCGCATGGTATTCTAGGGGAGGTCAAGACAGGCTTCCGGGGCTTTTCCCGAATCGTACTCACGGTGACAGCGCCTCCATCTCTTGCAGCCCCCAGAGATGTGGGGAGAAATCTCTGCAGGAGAACTTATCTCTTCTCCTTCCTGATAGATTTCAGTCTCAGGGAAGGAGTATGTGAAAACAGGTGTTCTTTATTCTTGTTACTCTCTCTCACACACCAATCAAAGGCAGCGTTCAGCTTACACTGCAATCAATTCTCCGCAGCAGGGTCTTCACCCTTAGGATGTCCCTGGAACTCCACTCCTGGCCACTGGCCACCAGGAGCAGTCCTTGCTCTTCCCTTACCCTCTGGTAGGGTAAGGGGAATAGTCTTCCACCACTCCCCACAGGGAGGGCCTCAGTAAGCGGAGCCCTGCACTACTGGGTTGGATAGACTAGCCACTCTCAGTGGTAGAGGCAACTGGCTAAATTGAGGAAGTGTAGCTCCTTAAGTCAGTTCCAGTAAGAACCAGCCCCTTGCTCCTGATTGGACACCGGGCCTGATTGCACTACCTTTTCTGACTCACTGAGCTGCAAGTGTGGGGAAAACACATGATTACTCCTGGAAAACCTACCCTTACTAGGGATTACTGCCAAGAGGAGGGCAGACTTATAGCCCAAAACCAGTCAGGGCTACACTATTTATTACGTAAAATCAGACAATGGACTCAAAGGATTTGTATGTGGCATACCCAGTGTGCGTGGTCTTTTTCAGATTAAAAATGAGGAACATTCTTTGAGTACTTATCCCTCTTCTGTAATTTACAAGTGAGCAAAAGCAATGAAAAAAAAAAAGATGTTAACAAATAAAATAGACAAACAAGAGAATAGACAAGTCCTTAGGAGCTTACTGGTTTTCTCTGTTTTGCAATCTTGTCCAGCTCGTCACAGCTGATTAAGGGAGGGTGGCTCCTCCTTCCCAGGTTCCAAGCTTACCCCCATCCCACTATGCTTCCAAATGGTTAAGGATCATTAATTTTCCACACACGCAGGTCCATGCATGCAGTTTGGTTGCGAAAAATCTAATTCAGAGTGCTTTTCCTGGTATTATACAGGTAAATAAGAGCTTCAATCAAACTAAGAACTATGCAGCTAATCACAACAGCTTTATTATAAAGTTTTCTTCCTGGTATTATACAGGTTATTAAGAATTTGATTAGTGTTGGGACCTGCACAGATTTGGTCTACCTTGGCATTTGATGTGCAGGCTTAAGATACTTTGGCCAAAGAATCAAACTAAATGACCATATGTTTTTAGTTTAGATATACATATATATATATACAGTGTTCGACAAACCTATACATTTGCACGCCCCGGGCGAGCGGATTTAACATCGTGGCGAGCTCCTATTGGCCCAAGCAGCACACGTGTGGTACTAGATGGCGAGTAGATTTTTTTGTTCGGCGAGTAGTTTTTTTGGTGATTTGTCGACCACTGTATATATATATATATATATATATATATATATATATATATATATATATATATATATATATATATATATATATATATATATATATATATATATATATATATATATATATATATATATATAGGTACTTTACTGTGTATCTGTGTCATTGGAAGAAGCATTGGGCTCTGTCTGTGTTCTATGTTCTGTCCTTGATTTTAACTATATATTGCCATGCCCAGTAGCACTCCGTTTTGACACTCATATGCAAATATATATATTGTGGTTACTTTGGGGGTATATCATTTAGGAGCTTACTGGTTTTCTCTGTTTTGTAATTTACAAGTGAGCAAAAGCAATGGAAAAAAAAAGATGTTAACATAAATAAAATAGACAAACAAGAGAATAGACAAGTCCTTACTGATTATGAATGTATTCAGGTGGAAGATTAAATCATACTGTATGTAGCACCATTACATGTATATGGCACAATAACTTCCTCCAGATCATGCTTTTTGACTGTTATTAGCCCAATGCTACTCAGGCTCCCCTGACTATTCTATACTATACACTATTCTTTACTATACACTATTCTATACTATACACTATTCTATACTATATACTATTCTATACTATACACTATTCTATACTATACACTATACTATGGTGAAGTGCGTTGAAGTGCGTGGCATTCGGAAAAAATCCCCGAAAAAAATCGGATATGTTGGAGAATAAACGGGGCCGCGGCTGTATATTAAAAACCTGTTTGGTTTTACATTCTACAGACATACCCCGGTTTAAGGACACTCAATTTAAGTACACTCGCGAGTAAGGACATGTCGCCCAATAGGCAAATGGCAGTTCACGCATGCGCCTGTCAGCACGTCCTGAACAGCAATACCGGCTCCCTGCCTGTACCGAAGCTGTGCGCAAGCGGGGAGACTATAGAGCCTGTTACAAATGCGTTATTTACATCAGTTATGCACGTATATGGCGATTGCAGTACAGTACATGCATCGATAAGTGGGGGAAAAGGTACTGCTTCACTTTAAGTACATTTTCGCTTTACATACCTGCTCCGGTCCCATTGCGTACGTTAATGCGGGGTATGCCTGTACCTGTAATAGGACGGGCATCTTCCTCATTGCAGCTAAATTTCTACATCATCCATGTCTCCCATATTACACTTCTGAGTAATTGATACGTCATAAATATGTATATACTGTATTGTAGATCTGTGAATGTTTGACACCAAAGAAACATGACAATATTTAAACAACATTAAGTACATTCTTGGTAATCATTTGAATTCATTATTGAGAAAGAGCTCCATCCAATTTAACAACTTTAGAAGCCAACTTCTATCAAACAATACATTTGTTTGAGAGCTCCCAGGAGGAGGCAGAAGCATTTAACATGTATATGGACATTTGCTGCTTGAAGTTGCTGGTGAAAGATTCCAAGCTGGTTCAAAATGATGAACTCATTAATCACCAATAGACATGGGATTCTCAAGTGTGGGACAATTGACTTTTATTCTGGGTCGCTAAACAGAAGCTATTCATATGGGATTAATAGTCACCCAGCAGAAGTATGAACGCTTTGTGAGAACAAGTACTTAATATTATTCCAATATCAAAAAGAATGTCTTGTGGAGCTCTAAGGTTAAGTCACCTTTACAGTGAGATGTAATATTTCCATTCATATTATGGCTCATTATACCCTAAATAATTCTACAACTCACTGGATTTGATCTTATTTCAACTCACAAATGAAATGTTCTGCTTTTGTCCTTGATATCTACAGTACAAAAGACATCATAATACTAGTATCATACAGGAAATGTTACATTTATTGAACACATTTGATACTAACAAAAATAACAATCTTAGCTTTGCAAACAGGAATGAGTGCCCGCCACATGTCTCACTGTGGAAAACATTCAGTTGCATAATGTGAAACTTGCAAGCATGAAAATGTATTATGCATTGACTATAAAAGATTGTATGAATCTTTTTTTACAGCTGAAACATCAACCTTTAAAACAGTGTTTGTCTGTCAATTTACAGTACCCTGCTGTCCACCTAAAGAAAATACAACTTTGCAGCACTTCAAGGTAGATGTATTTGTACTCACTAAATATTTCTTAGAAGCCTTATAAATAATCACACGACACTGAGACCTTCCATTAGAAATCGTAGGAAGTCACAAATGGATTCAGTGTTCTGTTCTGACATACTCTGACACTCTTATTTCATCGAGAGTGATACTCAACAGATATTGGACATTAATCATTTGTGTTGATCCAGAAATCAGTATAACACTGTATACACATTCGGCTTTTAACACTTTCACTGACAGAGGGCCTGCACTGTATTGCAAACCATTTAGTAACAACCTTGACACCAAATGGTTCAATTATGAATAGTCTGTTCTGAATAAAATATATATATTTTAAGAAATATTCTTTGTTGTTGTCACTTTTTAATAAAATGTTTTAATAACTATACTCTGATTATTAACTTTCTTCATATACCTGTAGCACCCAAGATATCTGCTTCTAAACTTTACTTAGATTGTTTGTTATAGAAACAGAGGGCAATAATTTCCTCTTTTAATGGGTAAATCTTAAGACTGATAAAATGTTACTTATTAAAGCAGCAGTCTAAGTTGTCAACCCCCCCTCTCCCCCTTTAAAGCTGCAGTTCAGTAATATCCTGCATGTGTGTTTTTTTTTAATAAATCAGTTTTGTAGTAAGAAAAAATACTTTAAGCATTTTCTGTTTTTAAAAAAACAACTTTGAAAGACCAATTTTCTTGTATTGTATTTTAACAGCCATTTGCTAAGGCACTGCCCCTTCATGTCCTGTCACAAGCTCTGGCACACCCCTTTGTCAGCCCTGCCCTCCCTCTAGCACATTTCAGTGCATGAGTGCTTGTGATGGATTGGATAAAATGCCTATTTCTTCATCTGTAATGTGTACCTTGCTATGATTCCTTACTCAAAATGGCTACCGCAGCTCCCCCTCCCATCAAGTATGGAAGATGGCTCCCCAGCTAGGAATTCCACTCCAATGCTGATGTGTTCAAAAACTGCAATAAAAAGACCATACAAGGACAAGACCTAACAAAGAACCAATGAGACAAATAAACTTTAGACCTGAGACAGCTCTTTTGCATACAAACCCCCTCCCCTACAGCCCCTGTATATGAACGCAGGCTGTGTAGTAATAAAGACAGACATTATCATTCTGAACTCCTGTGTCAGTGTGATTTTTCTCAGTGCACGCATTACCTACGTAGGAAACTAATCTGGACGGGGACAGATACTCTGCAGACGGTTGTTCTGATCCAAATTATGCTCATGAATATTCATGAGCTTCCACTGACTGACAGAAGCAAATAAAAACATATGCCAGCTCTAATTATGTCACCAAATTTCGCCTATCAATACATGGAGAATGAATTGACTGGCAGCTATACAGTTCTTTAGGTAATTAGAGATTGCACACATGAAACTATTGAAGTAAAAAAATAAATTAAAAAAAAAAAAAAAAGACTGAACTGCAACTTTAATATGCGCATCAACAATGATAAGTAATTAGCTAAATTGCCGATTGATCCATTCTCCTGTGATCGATCGGAGAAGATTCGGCTCTGGGTTCACTAAAAACTGTCAGTGTAGAAGAAGAAGACCAAAGATGCAAAGTTCTGATGGGAAGATCATGTGACCAGGCCATCACTAAATACAATTGGTGCAATGCTAGAGAGAGGTCAGGGCTCAAAAAGTTGTGTGTCAGAGCCTGTTTCACAAGATGTAACTATGTAAGGAAGGGGATGTGACTTGGTTTCTGTAGAAACAAAAAAAATTGTTACATTATAATACATTAAAAATGTAATTCAGAGTTGTTTTTAAAAAAAATTGTACAAGTATTTTCTCATAGTACAGAAGTGAATTATTTTAAAACAAAAACACACATGTAGGATATTGCTTGGTCTGTAGCTTTAAAGCAGGATACAGTAGCTCTTTACGGACCTCTAACTGGTGTAGCTCACAACTGGAACAACCTACCAGAGACTCTCAAAACCATCTCCAATATACTGTAAGTAATTTCAACACTTCAGCTGTCTCACATGTTAATCTCGTTTTATGTTATGTAACACCTCTTCCCCCAGCCAACAGAAGAGAAGCCACACCAATGTGTCCCAATGTCTCTATAGTGGTGCAAGTAATGCTCAGCGGTTCTTTTACCTTAATTCTCAGAGTCTGATGGTCCATGCAGGGCTGGTATGGTGAGCAAGAATTAAAAGGGCGCCAGGAACGTTTCTGTTCCTTTATTTGCAGGAATACATACATATAAATATAGCTTCTTCCTTAGTTGTGCTCAGACAGCATTTCCCCATAGAGGTACATCTCTTGCACATTGTAGTGTGGTAAAGTTACACTCCATTACTTGAATGATGGTTGTTCCCAACTCACTGGAATTCCTAGCTAGGAGAGCTTACACCCTATCACCTCTGACAGAACCAAGGAGTCTCTCACCCCCTAGTAATTCTAAGGTGATACGCCCAGGCCCTTGCTTACAGAACCTTCTTAGGAGTACCTGTCCATTCCCTCTTGTGGGTGGACACGACCAGAGCCACATAGAGAGGCCCAATCTTTAGGTGTGGCATTTCCCTAGCTCAAAAACAACAAAATGATCCTAACACTGAACACATGTAGTTACAGATTGGCAAGATTTACATTGATGAGATCCCCCTCACTCTGGGTCGACTAAAATCTGAATTAGAATCTTCCATCCCCCGCTTATATACCCCATAGTGACATCACTAGTAATTATGACTATTAGGAGAAGGGTTAACTTTTCTACAAAACATCCTTATCTAGTAGTGACATACTAGGCACCTTATAGAAGGTGGGTGTGGCTAAACAACTGCCTTAATCATTTTGCAACATATACATAGACTAACTGCAACATTTGCATAAGGGCCATTACCAGGATTAACTCCTTAACTCCCTTTAAGAACCATGAACCTAGTTAAATAATATAGCATATCCCCAAGGGTACTAGAATTACATACGCCCATAATCATATGTTATCTCTTACTGTCCTGAAATGTCTGTAAATATAATGTATAACCCCTGTTCATTTTCTGTAACCATGTATTATCATAACTCTGTGCCCAGGTCATACTTGAAAATGAGCGGTAACTCTCGATATATTATTTCCTGGTAAAACATTTTATAAATAAAATAACTGTATGATCTAAAGTCGAATCCCTTTCATAAATTCAGGAACCAAACGTAGATATTGTGTATATCTTGTAGAAAATTGTGACAAAGGTGAGAAATGTAGAAAAGATTCATTTATTTTCACAACTCAGATGTCTCCCTAGAAATGTATGACACTGTGACTTAATGTACAAAACTTTCACTATTTAAGTTTCACTTATTTAAAAATCTCTGATGTCCATTAAGATCTAATTCTTTATATTAGGAGTAACAACAGTTTCCTCTCAGCAGCTTACTTGCATAGTAAACAGCTTTAAGTGTTTTTCCAATTCCTTTAACAATTTTCCCTTGAGTGTCAGAATGAACGGCGACATAGCACGTCCCGTATGAACTGCTGAGGCAGAATACAAATAGGAGAGCTGCTGCAACGGATTAGCTTTACAGTTTGTGGGATTTGCATAGTATTGCCCAGAATCCTTTGCAACAACATTTTCCTTGCAACTCTTTCTTTCTGAACTGATCACCATTTTGATTGTGATATGTGAAACTGAAACAGACAACGGTTTGCAGTCTAAGGCCTCGGCATGGTGCCTCAGGCTGCGCTGATCCGCGCTCCTGCTCTGCCTCGCCTGCTCAAACTGGAGCTTTTTTGTGTCCTGGCAGGCGAGGCAGTAAGCGCGCTTTGGGGGCGGGGCGGAGGCGGGGCGAAGGTGTGGCAGAGGCGTAACGGAGGCGTGGCGGGAGGTGGGGCTAGTCCTTCGCTCCCATTGGATGTGAGCGGTCAAGTGACTGCTCCCAAAATTTTTAATTTGCCTGTCTCCTCAAAATATCTGAGCCTCCGCACGCATGCGAAAGCGCGGCCTACTGTACTATGTCCCAGGCCTAATTCTTGCCAATAGAAACATACATACTTATTCTGCTGTTGGAAACTTATGGTATCATTCTCATCAGTTCTAGGTAGGGTGACCACCCGTCCCCCTTTTGCCGGTACAGTCCCGGT